>NW_006294418.1:2655504-2661798 GCF_000327345.1 Myotis davidii
TGTTTGAATCTATTTTATTTTGTTAATAGATCAGCTAATATGATAGGCATTTAATTGTATAATGTTATTATTAACCACTTTCTTAGGCATACCATTCATTAACTTTAAATAGTTTTAATATTTACTATTTCATAATACATGCCACAAAGTTATTATTTTTCCAGCCAAACAGAAAATGTACATTGATAGCAAATCTCTTTAAATTGCGCTTTAAGAAACCCAGAATGCACAACCTATTCAATTTATACAGTTTGATCAAAAAAATTCAAAATGCTACAGCCTAATAAGCCAAATGCTATAAGATGACAACAACGATGCCAAGCCTGTATTGTGATTTTGTATTCAAATACAATGTATTGCATTATTAGACATTGTATAATTTGAATATTTAAGATGTGATAGGAGGCATCTCAGTACATCAGCTTCTCAGGGATAGCTAAATCAGACGATGAAAAGTTGCAATTCATGTTACTGAGCGGGAAACAAGCGCAAGCTTGCTAGAAGAGGACTTGTAGCTGACTCAGATCATGGGCACCAACTCTTGGCATATCTGAATCTGTTTGAATTGGAGCTACCACAGTTTTCTCTCCTGGAGAAAACGCTGCCAGTATTTAGTTAGGGCACAGTGCTTCTAGTCTCTGTGTGGGTCCCTTTAATGCTTTGTATTCCATGGATATAGATTGTGCCCTTCATTCAAATCAGCATTCTCAGAAATGTGTGCTCATGATCAGGTAGGAACTGGACCAGAAAGAATAAATGGAGTAACACTGATCCAGCCCCATTTCCAGAAACACTGCTCCCAGGGCATGCCCCACGTGGAGGAAATCAGTTCAATACTTTGTCAAGAGAGGCGAGTAGGCAACTTTCTAAAGAGAAGGTGAATCATTATCTGTTAATTAATATTTTGTGAGCAAGAAATTAAGGTTCTGAGTTTTTCCCATCCCTCCCCAACAGAGCTTCTCCTTCTGTTACCATCGCTGTACCATTTGTTTGGGCTTGGTTTATTAAGAAGAAATACTGCAGCCCTAACCGGTTTGGCTCAGTGGATATAGCGTCAGCCTGCGGACTCAAGGGTCCCAGGTTGGATTCCAGTCAAGGGCATGTACCTTGGTTGCAGGCACATCCCCAGTAGGGAGTGTGCAGGAGACAGCTGATCGATGTTTCTCTCTCATCGATGTTTCTAACTCTCTATCACTCTCCCTTCCTCTCTGTAAAAAATCAATAAAATATATTAAAATAAAAATAAAAGAAGAAACACTGTGAGTTGAAGACAGGCTTTTTATTGCCATCTTGCCTAAATTTTCACTGTGCTGAATACAGGGCCAACAGAGTAGGACTATGGTATATTCTAAAATTAGAGGAGAAACCATGTAATGTTTTTCTGTTTCGTATTTATGTACAAGTGACTTAAAGGTCAAAGATAGGTAGGTAAACGCCTTTGTCCCCGTGCAGAGTATTTAATATGTCAATTATTTCAGAGATTTGTGTTATCACAATTAGAAAAGACAAAATTTTACTCAAGATCCTCTGTATCGGTTAGTACCAAAGACAGATGAATTTCTCCAGAGTTCCCCACACTCTCCAGAAGCTCACCACCTTCAATTACTTTCACCCACACCCAACAGGAATCGTCTGCTCCTGCAGATGTAATTATTACAGGCAGGAAATGGTATGCTTATTTCCACGTCGGTGACTTGCTGGTAACAACCAGAAGATTCCATGTTCTAGATCTGCTGTCTTCCTGAGACTCCATTACTTAGCCCATTTTTCAAAACAACAAAGTTCTGAATTTCTTTGATGTATTTAGCTTATTTCCTTATTCTTTTACGTGTTTTTTTTATTTTACTGTATATTTTATAACTAATTTCTTGAAATGGTGTTCTATTTTTTTAGCTTCTTGTATCACTACGTATGTAAGCACATGATCCTAATTAATATATATAGTTTTCTCTTTACATTGATTCATGTATTTATGCCTTGTCTCCTCAACAAACATGTGTAGATCTTCATGAATAGGATAATTTTTTAAGTAATTGAATCTATTTAAGGAAAAGGAGATGGGAGATGGAGATATTCAAAGGGAAGAGCTACACAGCACTGAACTAAAAGATATTGGGTCCATCATGGCCACAAAAAATGTGCCCAAGACAGTGAAACAAGGAAGAGCATAGAAGAAGCAACAGGAGAGCCTAGGCTGGGCTGCTTTGGCTCGCTGGGAAGTCAGAGAAAAGGGGGCCTTGAGACAGGGTCAGGGGTTAGCCCAGGATGAGCTGCTGCTGCCCATTGCTCCCCTGGTTGCAAGTCCCATGGGTTCCCTTAGAGAAAAGAATGGGGAAGGGAATGGCTCTGGCCTCTCCCCTCGGGGAGAGCATGCACTGGGTCCTCTGTTCTGAGTGTATGTATCTGTCTTTTGCAGGCAGAAATCTTAGGGGAGGAGTCAGGAGAGTCTCAACAGAATATTCATCAGCTTTCCTGATGTGCTCTTTCAGAGTCGTGGTCGCAACTAATTGGCTGGTGCCAGGGCAGGGGTCATTAGTCAATGTAGCTGGTCCTGAACCAGCCATGCCTCACTTGTCTGGTTTTGCTGCTTTTCTGGGCCTGGAGCTGAAATACAGCTGAGGCCAAAGATGTTATCTTTAGGGAGGAAAAGGTCAGGGGGTCTAAATCTCCTGACCAGTGATATGAACTATCAGGGGTCCAAACCACATGACCACTGATATGCTAGGAGAGGATAGATTACCCGGGGGGCGAGGTTCTTGCTTTCCCAGTTTTTCCCCTTGCCAGTCATTGGGAGCTTTCTGCCCTGGTGAGTTTCTGTACCTGGCCCATCATCCATGCTCTGCTCATGTCTGTCTAACATTACCCGCTCAAGGATTTTTGGCACTGAATTCTTATTCTACATTTTTTACCCTCAAAATACCCAGAAAGAATAGTTCTGACATTATGAATGCTCAATAATGATGGTGATAACAATTACTAATGGTTATTACCATGTGCTAGGTATTGTGTGTGCCCAGGTTTGACCAGCATAACCTTACTTATCACCACAGTAATCCTTTCTCGCAGGTGCCAGTATCATTCCCTCTTCATATGGAGACTGAAAATGGTGAGAGAGGAATTTGACCAAGGGCATAGAGCTGGTAACCAGATTCTAACACAAATGAGCATAAACAGAGTTCATATTTTCAAGTATAATTGATCAATTAATTAGCTATACAAAAAGTCTACTGTTGCCAGCACCTCAACTTACAGACTCCAGTCAACAAATCAAAAGCCTTTCTATTAACAGGACACAACCTCCTGAGAACAGTTTAACAATATTTTGGGCCTTAAATGAATTATTACAAAAAGAAGAAATTCATCTTATTCATAAATGAAATTACTGCCCCAATTCTAGAAATGGCACATTCCGGGTCCCCCGTCATCTTGTCCAACTTCACATTCTCAGAATCCGTGGAGAAGCACAGATCTCTTTTTGAGACAATCCCTTAAAACTTTCCAAGGATTGGCCTGATTGAGTGACTTGGTTGGAGCTTAGTCCAGTACACCAAAAAGGTTGTGGGTTCAATTCCCACTGAGTTGATTGATGTCTCTCTCTCTCTCTCTCTCTCTCTCTCTCTCTCTCTCTCTCTTTCTCTCTCTCTCTCAAATCAATAAACATATCCTCAGGTGAGGATTTTTAAAACAATATTTTCAAGGATTGGAGCTTCTCTCACAATCACCTCATTGGTGGGGAGGGGATTTGAAGGGATGGGAACAGGGCCATTTCTTTGAAAGACATTAGATTAGAATAGATTACATATCTAAAGACTCTGGGAAGTGATAACTGCCATTTAGCATCCCTTCATTTTAAGTGTTTATGATGCCATGGAGTTCTTGCTTCAGCTCGCTGAGCACTCCCATTCGAGGCTAATATTGGATGTGATATAGGACGTGCATGTCCTTTACATTATGGGGCTGAATCTTACATCTATGTCTTTGACAGCTGGTGTCCTGCAAGGCAGTGGCCAGTAAGAGGCATAATTGCACTAAATTGGAAGCATGAGGCAAAGGGCTGCGTTTTTATTAGGGGGGCGGGAAGGAAATTTGAGGGTAGTGGGTTAGGAGAAATCATCCACAGATGCCGATCTCTGTGAGGGGATAGGATTTTTGAATTGTGGTAATGCCTGTTTCTGTGACAGTTCATTAAAAAATGAGGGCACCGCATTTGAAAATTACCCATGGTTTCATATCCAAACTAGATGCAGACCTTGTGCCTTTGATTATTAGAATTATTCAACAGTGGGGCAGTGAGGAGGGGCATTGGGAAATACCACCCCAGCTGATATTCTGTAAGAATCTCGTGACCAAAGCACAAGACCACAGTGCAAACTCCATCACTTTTTAAGCATTATCCAAACACACAGCAGCAACTGATGAGTGAGCCAGAATGACAATTTGGAAATTCATTTTTCTCCTTCAGAAATGTCTATGTGGGTGAGAGGGCAGTCAAAATGAAAGATGTAGAGACAAACTTTTCTCTTCTTTTATTAGCATTTTTAGACAATTTGTGGAAGGCACCTCAGCAAATGTCTCCAGGCTTCTCTCTTCCCCTCAAAACTCTTTCAAAGTAACATAAAATACATCTTGTATTAGCTTGCCAGGGGGTGAGGAGGAGACAATACAATACTCAAAAACTTTTGACAGGCAACACCAGTTTGATATAGCTCCTTTAGCAAAAACTTAAGCTCAAAAGATGCCTTTTTTAGTGGTCATTCTTTTTTTTTATTATTGAATTTATTGGGTGAAATTGGTTCACAAAACCACACAGTTTTCAAGTGTACAATTCAACAAAACATCATCTCACTGTATCGTGCGCCATCACCCAAAATCTCTTTCTATCCCCATTTACACCCCCTTTGCCCACCTCTACCTCCACCCCCCTTTCCCTCAGTCTATCACCATATATATATATATATATTCCAAATCTTGGCTATTGTAAATAACTCTACAATGAACAGAAGGGTGCGTATATTCTTTCGAATTAGTGTTTCAGACTTCGTCGGGATCACTGAGTCAAAAGGCAGTTCCATTTTTAATAATTTTAGGAAACTCCATACTGTTTTCCACAGTGGCTGTACCAGTCTGCATTCCCACCATCAGTGTACTAGGGTTCACTTTTCTCCACATCCTCACCAGCACTTGTTTGTTGATTTATTATGATAGCTATTCTGACAGGCATGAGATGATATCTCATTGTGGTTTTAACTTTTATCCAGCCCTCAACCTCCCTCCCCTCTGACAGCTTCAGACTGTTCCATGTAGCCATGCCTCTGTTTCTATTTTGTTCATTAGATTTCACATATAAATGAGATCATATGGTATTTGTCTTTCTTTGACTGGCTTATTTCACTTAGAATAAAAATCTCCAGGTCCATCCATGCTGCCATGAAAGGTAAGATTTCCTTCTTTTGTACAGCCAAGTAACATTTCATTGTGCAAATGTACAAGCCAGGAAGAGAGACCTTAATAAAACAAAACCATCTTGCCTTGATCTTGGACTTTTAATCTTCAGAACTGTGAAAAGATAAATTTCTGTTGTTTAAGCTATCCAGTCTGTGGTATTCTGTTACAACAGCCAGACAGCCTATTACAATGCCCTAGCATCTTTCTTTAAGATTATTTATATTCAATCAAGATCTCCTGTTGTCATTTTTCAAGGAATGCTTTCAAACTAGGGTTCACTTTTCTCCACATCCTCACCAGCACTTGTTTGTTGATTTATTATGATAGCTATTCTGACAGGCATGAGATGATATCTCATTGTGGTTTTAATTTGCATTTCTCTGATGATTAGTGATGAGCATTTTTCATATGCCTCTTGACCATCTGTATGTCCTCTTTGGAGAAGTATCTATTCAGATCCTCTGCTCTTTTTTTAATTGGTTTATTTGTCTTATTAGTGTTGTTGTATGAGTTCTTTGTATATTTTGGAAATTAAAAATCTCCAGGTCCATCCATGCTGCCATGAAAGGTAAGATTTCCTTCTTTTGTACAGCCAAGTAACATTTCATTGTGCAAATGTATCACAGCTTTTTTATCCATTCATCTATTGATGAACACTGGGACTGCTTCCAAATCTTGGCTATTGTAAATAACTCTACAATGAACAGAAGGGTGCGTATATTCTTTCGAATTAGTGTTTCAGACTTCGTCGGGATCACTGAGTCAAAAGGCAGTTCCATTTTTAATAATTTTAGGAAACTCCATACTGTTTTCCACAGTGGCTGTACCAGTCTGCATTCCCACCATCCG
>NW_006294418.1:2661852-2680558 GCF_000327345.1 Myotis davidii
TTTGTTGATTTATTGATTGTGGCCATTATCTCATTGTGGTTTTAATTTGCATTTCTCTGATGATTAGTGATGAGCATTTTTCATATGCCTCTTGACCATCTGTATGTCCTCTTTGGAGAAGTATCTATTCAGATCCTCTGCTCTTTTTTTAATTGGTTTATTTGTCTTATTAGTGTTGTTGTATGAGTTCTTTGTATATTTTGGAAATTAACCTCTTATCAGGTGTATCACTGGCAACTATATTCTCCCATTCAGAAGGTTGTCTTTTCATTTTGTGGATGGTTTCTTTTGCTATGCAAAAGCCTTTTAGTTTGATGTAGTCCCACTTGTTCATTTTTTCTTTCATATCCCTTGCTAGAGGAGACCTATCAGCAAAAAATGTCTGAGATTTTACTGCCTATGTTTGATTTTATGGTTTCATGATTTTCATTTAAGTTTTTTATCTATTTCGAGTATATTCTTGTATATGGTGTAAGTTGATAGCCTAGTTCCATTTTTTGCATGTATCTGTCCAATTTTCACAACAGCATTTGTTGAAGAGACTGTCTTTACCCCATTGTATGTTCTTGTCTCCTTTGTCAACTATTAGTTGACCATAAAGGCGTGGGTATATTTCTGGGCTCTCTTATTCTGTTCCCTTGATTCTTTATGCCTGTTCTTATGCCAATACCATGTTGCTTTGATTACTATGGCCATGTAGTATAGTTTGATATCAGGCAGTGTGATACCTCCAACTGTAAATTAAACAATTAAATGCTCTAATCAAAAGACATAAGGTAGTTGAATGGATAAGAAAACATGACCCATATATATGCTGTCTAACAGAGACCTACCTCAGAATAAAAGATACAGACATACTAAAAGTGAAGGGATAGAAAGAAATATTTCATGCAAATGGAAATTTCAAAAAAAAGCTGGGGTAGCAATACTTATATCAGACAAAATAAACTTCAAAACAAAGGCCGTAATAAGAGAAAAAGAAGGTCACTACATAATACTAAGTAGATCAATCCAAGAAAAGGATAGAACCCTTGTAAACATATATGCACCCAACACAGGAGCACCTAAATATAAAAAAAAAAAATCTTAGTAGACAATAAGGGAGAGATCAATAGCAATACAGTCACAGCAGGTGATTTTAATACCCCACTAACATCAACGGATGGATCTTCTAGACAAAAAAAAAAATCAACAAGGCAACTACAACCTTAAAAGATACACTGGATGAGATGGATTTAATTGATATTTACAGAACATTTCACCCCAAAGCAGCAGAATATACATTCTTCTCAAGTGCACAAGGAATAGTCCCAAAGATAGACTACATGTTAAGAAATAAAACAAGTCAATAAATTCAAGAAGATTGAAATCATATCAAGTATCTTCCCTGACTAAAATGGTATGAAATTAAAAATCAATTAAAATAAAAATATTGAAAAATGCTCAGACACATGGAGGCTAAATAACATGTTTATTAAACAATGAATGGGTTAACAATGAGATCAAGGAAGAAATCAAAAGTTACCTGGAGACAAATGAAAATGAATATCAAAACCCCAAATCTAGGGGACATAGTGAAAGCAGTCCTAAGAGGAAAGTTCATAGCATCACTGTCCTACTTCAAGAAACAAGTAAAATGTCAAAGAGTCTAACCATACATCCAAAAGGACTAGAAAAAGAACAACAAATAAAGCCCAGAGTGTGTAGAAGGAAGGAAATAAAAAAGAACAGAGCAAAAATAAATGACATAGAGACTAACAAATACAATATAAAAGATCAATGAAACCAAGAGCTGGTTCTTTGAATAAATAAACAAGACTCAGCAAGAGAAAAATAACTTAAAAAGAAAAGAAAAAAAGAGAAAGGACCCATATAAATAAAACCTGAAATGAAAGAGAAGTCACACTGATGCCATAGAAATGCAAAGGATTGTAAGAAAATACTATGAACAACTATGTGCCAAGTAATTGGACAACCTTGTCAAAATGGATAATTTCCTAGAAACATACAATCTTCCAAAACTGTATCAGGAAGAATCAGAAAATCTGAACAGATCAATTACAACAAATGAAATCAAAACAGTATTCAAAAAACTCCCAGCAAACAAAAGCCCTGGACTGGATGGCTTCACATGTTAATTTTACCAAACATTCAAAGAAGAACTAATATCTACCCTTCTCATACTATTCCAAAAAAATTCAATAGGAGGGAAGACTTTCAAGCTCATTTTATGAAGCTAGCACTATACTAATTCAAAACCAGATAAATAACTACAAGGAAAGAAAAATATAGGCTGCTTTCTTTTCATTCCACCAAACACTGACTGGGATTAAGTCCCCACTTTCTTTTCAGGAATAAGAGAAAACTCCTATGGAAGGTGCGTGGAAAGGAAGAGGAGATGAGTGTGCACTGGCCATCTCTCCTGCAATAAAACTGTTTCTTTCCTGGTCTCCAGTAAACTCTGCTGCACTTGTGATGTTGCCAAAGGGCACATTCGCACCATTGTAAAGACACAGAACTTATATTGCAAGAGGGATTTGAAGAGAAGCGGACTGGTGATTCACATAGGAGCATGTCAAAGATTATTTAAGTGGCCAGTAATATAAACATCATGCTACTAACACTGAACAGTTTATCACATAAATATAATTGTCTTCTTTTAGAAGAATAATAAAAGTTGATTCCATATGTTACATATTATTTAAATTTGTTTCCACAAGATGTATTAGTCCCACAGAAGAAGCAATTCTTCCACCAGAGGAGGACAGCAGCAGTTTTATTATATTCACTGTCATTTGTTTAATTTGTTTGTTCCCAGTAGTACTTTCACAGATTTTTATGAACTGTTACTTTTATAGGAAATCAAGTTACTCCTGATGGATGTTGCTTGTGTTCATTTTAAAGAAATAGGTCAGAAGGTAGATGACATGGATTTACTTAACAGAATCACTTTAAACCAATGTTTCTGAATTCTCAGACACATAGAAAATGAATGTAGAAGTTAGGTTCTGTTAAGGATAATGCTAAGATTTTTGTCTGAATTTATTTAAACATGGAGATCAAGTTAAAGCTCAGACTGGAAGACTTCTTCTGAGCAAAGATAAAGTAGCAATTTTATAATATATTTAGAAGTAATTATGACGAAAAGTATTCTCTAGGGTTTTTTGGTTTGTTTTATTTCATTGGTTACTATAAAATACTAGTTTTATTTACTTATAGTTAAATCTCTAATACTAGCTTTTAAACGTGTAACAAGTTCGTGGTTAAGAACATGAGGTTTTTTTTCTGTCATTTATCACAATTTCAACCTTATTTTTACCTGTATTGAGACTTTTCTAAGTAAATTTTAAATTTTAAAAATTGAAACATTTTAATTTGTATTTTTTATTAACTGATAGATTAAATGAGAAAATGTCACCCAAGAGTCATCACTCTCATTTTCTTAACCAGAAAAGGTGCATTCTTTTGAAGCCAGATATTTGGAAAGGAGTGTAATAAGAGTAAAGGTCCCAAAGAACTTGAATAAAGCTGCCCTGACAGGATAGATGCCAGGCAGGCAGACAAGTCAGCCATAGATTTCGAGTCTTCTAGATATCAAACTATGTGAACATTCACAATCTATTCATTTGCATCATCCTGATAAACTTAAAAATATAGAAGAAAAGAGCAACATAATTGGATAATTAGAGCATTAGAAATCTGGCAATATAGACATAGCAGTTATCTACCAAAGCCAGTTGAAGACAAGCTACAATTCAGCAAAGTAATCTTTATAAATGTAAATAATTTTTATACATCTTTTATTCTAAATTTTAAATATAAATACCTGAACAATTTTGAAAATGAAATATGATTAGATCAGAACAACAGGCAGGTAAAATATGTAATTCTAAATAGTCCCAAATAATTTATATTTGGCTTTGAACTATCTTGCAAATATTTTTATATTTGTGTCTTACTTTTTTCTATGAAAATCATTTTACATTTCCTAAGCATATTGACCAAGGCACAGAGAGATGGATCAGAAACATACCTTTTTAAGAAATCATCCTGAAATTTAATATGTCCTTTCTAATTTTAGACAAAAAGAGGTTCATAGTTCCACATATGACTGAAATTAAAAGAATGTAGAGATTTGCTTAGGCCCAGGCCTTTTCTTTATAATTGTATATTGACTGGATGTTAAAAGAATATTTTAAAACTTTCTTTCTTTTAAAATATTAAATAACTGTTACAAAAATTTAAACAACAAAAAATAGACAAAAAGCCCAGCTGGTGTGGTTTAGTGGTTAAGTGTGGACCTATGAACCAAGAGGTCAGGGTTGGATTCCTGTTCAGGTCACATGCCCTGGTTGCAGGCTTGATCGGTGTGTGTGTGTGTGCGCGCGCGCGCGGGGGCGTAGGAGGCAGCCCATGAACGGTTCTTCCTTATCATTGTTTCTCTCACTCTCCCTTCCTTTCTCTGAAATCAATAAAAATCTATATTTTTTAAAACAGACAAAAAAATTGCCAGCTACACTGCATAAACACGTACATGAATAAATGTGTTAATAGCTAGTGAACAACATTCTGAATGGCTCTTTATATATTGATATAGGCGTAGTAGGCAGCCCATGAACGGTTCTTCCTTATCATTGTTTCTCTCACTCTCCCTTCCTTTCTCTGAAATCAATAAAAATCTATATTTTTTAAAACAGACAAAAAAATTGCCAGCTACACTGCATAAACACGTACATGAATAAATGTGTTAATAGCTAGTGAACAACATTCTGAATGGCTCTTTATATATTGATATAGACAAAGCTGGATACACAGAAAAAAATATGATTCTGCCATAGTGGTTCTTTTTTAGTGAAATGTTTCACATATAGTTTTACTTGGATTTTACAAAAAAAAAAAAATTCAATGAGCTTGAAAAATTAGTAGACATCAAATAAATGTTTCTTAAACCCACAAAAGTATTAGCTACTAAATGATAACCTTAGAAAAATGTTAAGAATTTGAAATCCAAAATAATTATTTCCATTTTAGACTAAATCTTTTGTTCTTCATTCCTAAGGAAATTAGTGCAGGTATCCTTTCTCCCAGATGGCCTTCCTATTGAAAATTTTGTTATTGACAAGATTAACATTCATGTTTGCAATAATTATGCCCAGTGTTATTTAGATTTAGTTCTATGCTGCAACAGAAAAAAAAATGCTCATACCTAGTCATTTTACCAAGCTTTCTTCATTCTCAAGATCTTCATTTTAATTTTCTATTTATTATATTTCATCATCCAGTTCCAGTATCAAAAAAGGATTATGAATAGGTTAATCTTAAGTTTCTGAATGAGTTTCTCTGAATTTTATACACCATTTTTATCTGTCACTGGGTGTTGCTGTGAGTATTCTGAGGCTAAACTTTTCCCCCCTTTTAATATGATATAGTTGTTCTGCCTGGAAAACCATATAGATTTTTCTTTATCCTCAAATTATGGTAGCTCCAGTAGGATGTGTTAGGTTAATCATCTTATATCAATTTTTCCTGGGACTAAGTGAATCCTTTCAGTAAGCAAATTTAAGTCCTTCTCTATTTTTAAAATATTTTTCTTCTATTACATCTTTGTGTTTTTTTTTTAATCTGTTCCATTTTCCCTTTAAGCTTCTTCAAGAGCACTAGTTTTATTTGTCTTCTATATTATGGTCACCTTTATGCATAGATAAAATTATTCATAGTTATATGAATAATATTTTCCTTTTCATTTTGCATAGTTTCCTACAGTTTGTACACCATTCTGTGTTTTCAATTTTATTTATTTATTTATATATTTATTATTGCTAAAAGTATTACAAAGGGTATTACATATGTGTCCTTTTTTCCCCCCGCCCTTGACAATCCCCTGGCCTCCCCTACCCGCCAGTGTCTTATGTCCACTGGTTATGCTTATATGCATTTATACAAGTCCTTCGGTTGATCTCTTACCCTATATATATATATATATATATATATATATATATATATATGGCTTCAATTTTGCTTTACTTTGACATTTATACTTCTAATTTCACTTTGCAATATTTATATATATATATGGCTTCAACTTTGCTTTTACTTTGACATTTATACTTCTAATTTCACTTATTTCCTGAGTTCTGTCAACTTGCTTTTCCTTTCTTTGAATATGTATAGCTCCTTTAAAAAACTCTTTTCTGATACATTACATGTAAATAATTTCTTTGAAACTATAGATAGCTATTTCAACTCCTGGTTTCTTGAATAAGATTTATAACCCTCTTTACTCTTGTCTTAGCAATAATGACAAGGTACTTCTGTAATCCCTACTTATTGTTTTCTGATTACTACTAATCCTTAAATAGGGCCATTCAATCAATCAATACATCCTCTCTCTCTTTCTCTCTCTCTCCCTCTCTCTCTCTCTCTCTCTAACACAGCTCTGTGTTGGAATTTAGCGATTTCTGTCTCCTCTCCCTTCTTCAGGCAGCTTTATCCTTTGGAACTCTTCACAAGTTAGAAGACTAGTGAATAAACAAATGGTTTTGCCTCCTGTGCCACCTTCCTTGACTTTCTTTGACATAAAATTTCTAAAGTATTTCCCAACTCACAGGATGCACCCATTCCCATGGCCTGACACTCTAATCCAATAACCAGTTATCACTCTCAAGACTATGACCCTTTTAAGAAACTCTTTCCTTGTACTCTCCTCAATTTGGTGTCAACTCCACAGTATTTTATAAGACACATGACTGTTTATGGTTTGAGGCTGCAGCTATTGGCTATTTTTGTTTTATTGGAGATTGAGGGGTTTTGTAGTTAGTGTTGTGGTTTTCTATTTTTCAGTCTTTATTGCCCTTGGTGTGTTTTCAACACTCAATACAAATACTTTGTAAAGGAAATCATCCAGGATCCAGGTTCCCCTGGGCTTCCTTGAGTTCATGTCACTGGGTTTTTATCTAACTTCAAATATTCCTGAAACCTCTTTCTTTCTAATGAATTAATTTTAAAAATCAAATATAGTAATATTTCTGAAATCTTTCTTGCTTTAGTTGACTTTATCCTTCTCCCAATGCAGGACAAAGACCTTGCCTTCCTTCATCTTCCCTCTTTCATAACAGATTTGGGAATGCCAGTCCCTCCATGGAAATTGAATAGACACCTCTGGACACCCCTGGTGGGCTGGTAATTTTGCATAAGGTCACACTTATCATGTGATGCCAATGCAAACAAATATATTATTACTCCATTAAACTGACATGGATATTTATTAAACATTTTTTAGAGACAAACTCAAATATTGGGTGACAGAAGAGCAGAAAAGATGTCTGCTATTACCAGCACCTCAACTTGCAGACCCCATTCAACAAATCAATGGTCTTTCTCTTAACTGGACTCAACCTTCTTAGAAGATGATTTAACAATATTTGATTTTGCTCAAGCATAACCACTTAGGATTTTAGCCCCTCTTTTTCTTCTCAAAGAGTTTATTAAAGAACCACATGTAATTTTCCTCGTAAGAGAAATTCTAGTAATATACATTTTCCCTGATCATTATATTTTAAGTGATGTTTTATTAGAGTCTCTTTGGATAGATGCTCAAGGGTATCAATGGTACTTGCTGGACAGTTCCCCTTCTGGTACTCTACCAATCATCACATTACAGAATAGCCATATGAATTACTTTAAGTACTTATGTTTACAAGTTATTTACCTTCTAAATAAATTGGAGAAAAAAATCAAGATTTCCAAAGTGCCACACTCCATTGCATCCTACTTTGTTTTTATGAGCAAAAAAGAAAGCTGTGGATTTCTAATTATTTAACTTAGATTGTATGCATCCTGGCCATGCCATTCAGAAATTCTCCCACACACACAAAAAAAGTCACCCATTCAATGATGAGCAATAAGTGATTCTGGAACCTGTTCTTTTCTGACCAGTTTAATTTGTTTGCTTTCTGTCTTGGGCAGGTTCCCAATACTCTTTAATAAATATACATTCATGTTTGTCCTCCCCAACCATCTGTCATCTTCCATGGGTATTGTTAACTACTTCCTGATTCGGGATTTTTAAAAAGCCTTAAAAATACTGTTGCTGGTTCCTCATCTTTATTTCACCTATTGAACTAGGTCAAGAAAGTTCAACTTTTGGCCCTCTTCTCTACCCACCCCCTCAGAGGACTTGCAGAGTTCAACTGTCAATTGTAATCAAATTATTCTGAAACTTTTCTATCCCGTAAGCCCCACCTTTCAACATAGTATTAGTAGTGTGATTTCATTGCCTGAAAATATAACTCCACTTAAGTGATCACTAGTCACTGGAATGATAGAGAAACTTAATCTCTATTCTAAGAAATCCACTTCCTCTGCATATACTCTACTCTCTACAAAAAGTAACTGGTCTTACTATCTTAAGATGACAAGTTTGAGTCATTTTCAATATCTGCTTTTTGACTATTTCAACCACTATATTTTAACAACATTTCTTGAACACTTATTGTATTAGTGTACTTTACAAATATTATCTCACTTAGTAATCACAGAACACAAAGAGGTAGACATTATTATCTCAGTTGAACTAATAAGGAAACTGAGGTTTAGTGAGGTTAATTTACCCAGGGGAACACAGTAGTATGTGACAGCAGAGTCAAATCTGGTATTGATTGAATCTAGACTCAATGTGCTCTTAGTCCAGTGATGGCGAACCTTTTGAGCTAGGCGTGTCCGCATTTTGAAAAACCCTAACTTAACTCTGGTGCCGTGTCACATATAGAAATTTTTTGATATTTGCAACCATAGTAAAACAAAGACTTATATTTTTGATATTTATTTTATATATTTAAATGCCATTTAACAAAGAAAAAAACAAAAAAATGAGTTCATGTGTCACCTCTGACACACGTGTCATAGGTTTGCCATCACAGTTAAGACTTAGTCACTATGTGTATTGTTGTCTTAAATTATATTTCTCTGTAGATGTAGGATAAACTTTTAAAAAATATATTTTTATTGATTTCAGATAAGAAGGGAGAGGTAGAAACATCAATGATGAGAAGGAATCATTGATTGGCTGCCTCCTGCATGCCCCCTACTGGGGATCGAGCCCACAACCCGAGCATGTGCCCTTGAATGGAATCGGACCTGGGACCCTTCAGTCCCCAGGCCGATGCTCTATCCACTGAGCCAAACCAGCTAGGGCAGGGTAGACTTTTTGAGTCTGCAGTCACTCTCCTTTCAGCAAACATGAATTGAATGGCTGTTAGGTCTCAGGCACAAGGCAATGGAATATAAAGATAAATCAGATGTGGTCCCTGATTAGAGGACTTTGGGGTATTGAAACACAGGCACCAACGCTCAGTGGGGGAATGGGCATTTTTCATGAATTTGGTGAGTACTATTGTTGCTCTGTCCAATTTAACTCTCAGTAGTCAATACATATGTCTTTTTTTTCCCACTTGATTCAGTACCTATTACAGATGATAATCTCATCTGGGAAACACAGTTCTCATTTTGTAATTTATATACTACTCTGGAGCTAGTTACAAAAATTAGGCATTCAGTCTAGGACTTTGTGTTCCTAGTGATGACCTATGTGAGTTTGGAGTATTATGCATGTTCAGGAACTGGAAAAAAATTGTAAATTTCCAAAAATATCAATGTGGTGCTCCACATCTAACTCACTGTTTACAATTACTTTATTAAATATTTTTGATATTTATCCTTTCCTAACAACTGCTGTTCTATCCAGATGATCTCCTTCCCCAATCCACTCGGCTTTGCTTTTCATTTTTCCATAATTTCCAAACACATTCATTAACTCTGAAAATTAGAATCGACAACCACTAAATTTCATTTCTAGGCACAAAATAATATGGGCTTTAAACTGTGAGTTCTGGAATCATAGTGCCTTGGTATAAATTTGAGCCTTGCTATGTAAAAGTGACACAGCCTTGAATAAGTTAAGACATCTTAAGATTCTGCTTTCTCAATTATAACATAAACTTAATAGTACTTCCTTCTTTGTGAAGTTTTGATATAAAAGGCAAATGAGATAAATGATTATTATTTTTTATTATTCTGCAAAGTGTTGTTGGGATAAAAAATTTTAACTCTATTTTGAGAAGGGTTTCTGTTTAAAGAAACATTCTTTTTCACGTTACTTTGCCCCCAAATAAAGCAGCATTATTCATTTCTCTATATGAATACTATTATATTCAGTCTTTCCTGGATAATATGCTCTTTCTGAATGAGTGTCAAATACCACTCAATAATACCCTCTTTTAATTTTTTAATGTCAATCCTAGTATATCATTGTATAAATTTACTTGTAAAATTTTTAAATTATACTTTGATATAATTAGGTGAACTATCTTTATTTTCTCAGATATTTATTACTTGTGTGTGTTTAACTTTATAACTCAGTAAGAAATTACAGTTTCGTTTTGGAAAATCTCCAGTAAAACTCTGATCTTTGCCTATGATGTATCTGGTTTTATTTAACTGAAATGGGGGAATTGAATACTGTTAGAATTTTCTGCTATTCTTAGTTGACTATTTGACTTTTGTTGTGTCATTCTGTAAGAAACCTTGACAAGTTAAATTTATCCACACAGAAACCTGTAGTTAAGAGACCTGTGAGACGACTGTAATTTCCTTCCCATTAGTTTCAATGAATTCCATGCATGTGAAAGAGAACATGGAGAGTGGAGTCTGGAGCCCTGCGTTTTCCGTTGTGCAGGTATACTGAGGAGAGAGATATAGTCCAGGTCTCCGTACGCAGTTCCTCTGTAGCACATTACCCTTAATCCTCCTTTGAGCAAATACAGACTGGAGCAGCTATGCCAAGAATTGGAGACTTAACTCTTTGAACACAATAGGCCTATGGACACATAGCTTACTCTTTGCACAAAATCTGTGAAACAGTTAATATATAAATGTGAATGTCTTTTGAAGCCAATGTGAACAAGAAGAATTGAGCTGTAGCCAGCATTTATTTAAGCATCATTTTTGCCATCTGGATTCTTTTGTAGGGAAGGAAACATTTGAAGGGAATTGCTTTTGGTCACAAAGGTGATTTGACTTTCCTCCCCATTTATATGTTAATCATCCCTAAGGCACCATTGTTCAAAGTTCCATAAAGAGGCTTTTTTTTCCCTACTGCTTCTTGAAACTTTAGGTAGCTTGGACGTCTTAAAAAGGAGATGGGAAAGTATCAAACATTTCTGTAGACAAAGTACATTGGCCTATATATGTACAAATCAACGGAGCAATTTAAACTAGGTGAAAAATCATGCAGAGAGGGCCAATTAACCTTTACTCATTGGTTCTTTCCTAAATCACACACCATGTATATGGAAAATAATTTTGAGATCAGTGATCGAATTCAAAAATCATATTGGCCACACACAATCAGCTGTTTTAGGTATGGATTCAATCTATTCCTCCACATTGAAGCAGGAAACAAAAATACAATTAGAGCCCAGAAATCATAATTCTAGCCCCTTTTGAACTGTGGCAAAGTTGAATAATTTAGACAATAGTGAGTCTCTATACACAGATGTTTTAAAGATTAAAACTTGAGAAGATTGGCATTCACATCTGGGAATTATAGATTTCATTCTCATGTCCGAAGGAAAGGCTTTTACATTAGTATGGTTTAATTTATTTTATTGCCATGTTTAAAGGATTTAGAACCAATGGTTATTTTGTGATTATTATAATATCAGGTAGTTTCTATCTCATGTCAGAGCTCTTTAATAATACTGTATTAATTAAATCTCTCATCTGAATAAAGGGATTATATGGTACAATGGACAATGAGGCAAAGTTCATGGGATCCCCAGTCATACAATATATTATTTTAAAGTATATTGAGATAAAACTATTAATTGGGTACTAACTCCTGGAAGATACATAAAAGAAATACCCACAAGCAAAGCTCTCTTAAACCAACAACAAAATAATGGGTCTGCAAATGCAAAATAATACCATTCCTACAAAATATTTTATACTAATCACATAACACCTTAAAAGAATGATTGGAATGGATGTGAAAATTACCAGTATATAATTATAAATATTTACCCCTAATAGTCAGAATTGGAGATTGATACTTTATTTAGCTTGAACAGGAATGTGTGATGTTTAAAAAATTAAGAGGGAATTGTAAAGTCAGAAGGTAAATGTTAAAATACATATATATGTGTGTGCATGTGTGTGCGTGTGTGGATGTATTAATCTCATCATTAAAAGGAGGAAAAAAGAGCCTTTAAAGTTTCCATTATCCATTATGTCAGGTAGCAAATATCTTCTCAATGTAACTCCAGACATTAAATCTGTCGAGAGGAATGCTGTAAAATAAATGTCTGGGATACCTTCATAAACAAAAATCTTATTTCCATAATTCATACAGCTGGCTGGCATTTATTGGCACGTCAGGTGCAATGGGGACATTTCAGGAACATTAACATGTACAGCATCATTTGTCAACAAAGCAACAATGTAAGCAAATCGTTCAGAACTCGTACAGATTTACAGCTTTCTCTGCCAGCTGCTAATTACGGTGTGCTCGGCCTATTTGGTATGGTCTTTTTATTGGAAAATGACAAAGGGGTTATAGTATCCCAGTTTGGAATATAGATGTGGCTTTTAGTAATAATATGAGTGTAATATGACCATGTAGCTTGGCGTTGTGATCCAGGTTTTCGGGCCTTATAATTGATCAGCTTTGATTGATGAAGGACAAAGAGAAATTCACAGCCTATTTCATTTCTGATGTAAGTAACCTCTAAAGAAAAGAGAAAATAGAAAAAAAATTATCAAAGACCATGGCATGGCAGTTCTTAATGTTTTTCCCTATGGAACATGACACATAATATTTACCTCTCAAAGGAAAGCTGATGTGTTGATTGCTGATGGAGCAAATGTTACAGGAGCCCATACATTTCAGATTCTAGGTTGTGCTTTGAACAATCAGGAAGGCCTTCCACAAATATGCTTAAATAATGTTAAGGTTTTGACATAAGGTGACAAATGTCAGCACCGTCAAAGTTAACATCCATAATCACCCCTGCTTAAGTTGTTCAGTGGTAGGAAAAGACACCACGGTGCAAGCAAATGATGAAGTGTCAAGTTTACCTTCAAATTCCCTGGATTGTGTCAAGATATATTATAATTCATAAAATGAAGAGTGCTGCCACCTTCAAGCCCATGATGTAAATCTGTGTTTAGAGATAGAGATGCCCCTTTTTAACCAAAATATAAAAAGTTAAATTGGTAAATACTTATTCAGACATTATTTAGATTTATACCATCCCCAACCTTATTAAAACCATTACATTCTGGAATGAACCAGTTTGACATTCAGCAAGTCAGTTGCTGTCAGATCAGCTGACTTGACCAGATATTAAAGTATTTTAAGTTTTGCCCTAACCAGTTTAGCTCAGTGGATAGAGTGTTGGCCTGCAGACTGAAAGGTCCCAGGTTCGATTCCGGTCAGGGGTATGTACCTTGGTTGCAGGCACATCCTTAGTAGGAGGTGTGCAAGAGGAGGCTGATCAATGTTTCTCTCTCATTGATGTTTCTAACTCTCTATCTCTCTCCTTTCCTCTCTGTAAAAAATAATAATAAAAAAAAATCAATAAAATGTAATTAAAAAAATATTTTAAACTTTTTTGACACCAGATCTTCAGAGAAGAAATATAGTGAGGAATCTCTAGAGCTGGTAATGGCAAGCCAGCATTGGTTGACAGAATTAAGTGTACATTATACTAAATAAGTAACTTTTCATATTCCTATTAATAGAGATTCTAAGTCCAAAAAGTAGTTTATAGATAAATGGAGTCCCTCCATTTTACATAATCCTCCAGTGGAATTCCTTAAAGTCTTAAATATTTGTCACTGTGTATTTTTTTAAATATATTTTTTATTGATTTCAGAGAGGAAGGGAGAGAGAGATAGAAACATCAATGATGAGAGAGAATCATTGATCTGCTGCCTTCTGCACGCCCCCTACTGTGGACTGAGCACGCATGTGCCCTAACCAGGCATTGAACCATGACCTGGTTTATAGGTCAGTGCTCAACCACTGACCCACCCTGGCTGGGCTGCCACTATGTATTTCTATTATTGTTTTCTACCACTTTCACTGGAATAGGGGTCTTAAAAACAGAAAATATATTGTGTTCATTTTTGCACCGCCAATGCTTAGTACTGTCTGGAACATAGTAGGTACCAAATTAATGCTAGTCAAATGAATGAATGAGCCCAACCTGGTTTGACTCAATGGATAGAGCATCAGCCTGTGGACGGAAGGGTCCCAGGTTCAATTCTGGCCAAGGGCACATGCCTGAGTTGTGGGCTTGATCCCCAGTAGGGGGCGTGCAAGAGGCAGCCAATCAATTATTCTCTCTCATCATTGATGTTTCTATCTCTCTCTCCCTCTCCCTTCTTCTTTAAAATCAATAAAAAAATCAATATTTTTAAAAATATATTTTTTAAAAAATCAATGAATGAACTGAACACATTCATGAATATTGGGGCAGCCATTGATAAGATTGGGATGAAGGAGAAATTTGTTGCAATATGTTGCTCACTAGTCCTTTCTTCAGGATATCATCCACCCCCTACCCCCCTAAGAAGCATATTTCCCATGTACTCTTATTTTTTCTATTCTTCTAAAGTCCACTTTCAGAAAAGTATCTGAAACTCGTAAATATTAAGACAGAAAGTATAAAGAATCTTTGAAAGTCTTATCTTTTCCAGGGGAAATAATATTTTAATCAAGATACACCCCTTAAATTAAAATTAAGTCTTAATTTGAGGATTTTAGGCATTCCTTTTTATGTAAAAAGGGATTTTTTTAAGGGGAGAGCAACATTTTGGTTTCCTTTAATAGAGAATCACAATGTTTTCCCAAATCACCCTGCTTTGTACCAAGGGAGGATGTGGTATTGATTCTACACTCTAGGGTTATGTAGCATCCAGATTATACCAGGAATTAAAACATAGTCCTTAGAATGGAAATGTGGCTTTGCTAAGGGAAAACGCTATGGTCTGGTTCATACTGAAATTAAATTTTTAGGTTGAGTCAATATGAAGAGAATTATCTAGATCGTTACATCTGAGCAGAATCTTTTTTTTTTAATATATTTTATTGATTTCTTACAGAGAGGAAGGGAGAGGGATAGAGAGCCAGAAACATCCATGAGAGAGAAACATGGATCAGCTGCCTCCTGCACGCCCCCCATTGGGGATGTGCCCGCAACCAAGGTACATGCCCTTGACCGGAATTGAACCCGGGACCCTTGAGTCCGCAGGCCGAAGCTCTATCCACTGAGCTAAACCGGTTCTGGCTGAGCAGAATCTTTTCAACCCATATTGTCAACCTCCTGTATGAAACCAAACTTTCTACTGAAATTAGAAATAAGTGCTTTTATATTTTAACTAGAGGCCCAATGCATGAAAATTCGTGCAAGAGTAGGCCTTCCTTCCCCCAGCTGCCATTACCTGCTTCCCTCTGGGACCCGGGACCTGGGCCTCCCTCCTCTGGCTGCCAGCAGGCACCCGGGACCCAGGCTGGCTTCCTTCCAGCCCCAGCTTTGTCAGGAAGGTAGTCTGGAATGACATCCAGAAGGACTTCTGGTCTAATTACCATATTACCTTTTTATTATTATAGATGCTCAAAGAATGCTAAAACTTTCCATTCATGTCGTAGCAACCCCAGAGAAAATGGCATTGATGGAATCTGATCATTTGAAAGAAAGGCACACCAATTATTTGAATTATTTAAAGAAATGACACACCACTTCTTTTTTTAAAAAGAATTTAAATATATTTTTATTGATTTCAAAGAGGAACTGAGAGGGAGAGAGAGATAGAATTATCAATGCTGAGAGAGAATCATAGATCAGCTGCCTCCTTGCACGACCCACAACCTGGGCATGTGCCCTGACTGGGAATGGAACTGAGACCTCCTGGTTCATAGGCTGATGCTCAACCACTGAGCCCCACTGGCCAGGCAAACCCACCATTTTTTAATCTACCCAATTTACCTGAAATGAAATGATGGCTACTGAAAATAAATTACTTATATATAAAATAGTATTGTTTAACCCTTCTGAAAATTGTCCTTATCTGCATTTAAAATCATTAAACCAGCTATTTAGGATATTCTGTTTCATACTTTAAAACAATTTAGGGTCCACTAATTAATTATTCACATATATCTGAGATAGAATGAATTGATGTTACCTATTTATGTCTTCAAAAAAAAATAATAATTCCCAAATTCCAAGACCATTTTTAAGCATTCTTCATTATTTTTAGAAGTATCTATTTGTCTTCACAAATGTGGTTTCTAACTGCAAAACCTTCATTGCTAATCATTAACTCAGATCCTCTAAGGAATTCCACAAAGAACCATTTAACAATACATTAAGAATGCTACTTTTTAGTGGCATTCTCTCAATTATCTCAAAGTTGACTATAATTTTTTTCTTACTAATTTAAACAGGTCTCTCCTTTTCTTGTCCTCTTCCTGCTCCTCCCTCCAATCACCACCTTTTCCCCACCATAATACACATCTACTAAGTATATCAAAAATATAAATGAAATGAAGAATTTTTGAGAATTAATTTGCAATTCAGGAAACATGTCAGAATCCAGGATTTATCACTGTTAGTTGATTTGCTTAAATACAAAATATGATAATAAAGAGATAAAAAATATAAAATTGATACTTTGTAAGACCTATGGAAAAACTATAATTTATGGTTTATATTACATCCTATATAATAAAGAACTAATATGCAAATGGTCGTCACACCCTCGAGCCGGGGCCAGGGGACCTGAGGCCACACCCCTCTCCCCAGCACAAGGGCCGGGGGACCTGAAGCCAGGCCAGGGGACTTGAGGCTGCGCCCCCTGCCCTACAGGGCTTAATAGGGTTGGGGCCGGCCGAGGCTGGGTCTTGCATGATTCCAAGGCACACACAGGTGGGCGGGGACTTGACTCTGGGTCCCCCAGCACACCCCAGACTCTGACAGGAGGGATTTTCATATACATTTTACTAATTTTCTTTTATATCTGACACTTCTGTTATAAAGAAAGAGCAAATAGCAATATTAAAATATTTTCTCTAATTCATTCCCCTTTTAATGTGCATGAATTTTGTGCACTGGGCCACAAGTATGTGTGTGTGTGTGTGTGTGTGTATGTGTGTGTGTATACACACACACATACACACACACACATGCCTACAGATGTTAATACAAATGCAGATACTGGTAGAAAGTCTATCTTTATTCCAGCTTATGAGGAAATGCCCTCATTTGACCTTTCTAGAATGAAGCAAGAAGCCAATCATAAGAACTATCCAGTCTAGCTATCCCTTAAAATGTTTGTCACCAGCTTTATAGGAAGGAGCATTTAGTCAGACTAATAATTCCCTCCTATTGTTTTTATTCCACATATCTAATTTAAGAGAGAAACTTTAATCTCAAGAAGTATTTAACTTGAAAAATGGCACAAAAAGGTGGAAAAGATAGATTTAATAAGTAAATATCATTTAGTTACCTGAGGAAATAATATTCAGACTAATAATGTGTGTCTATTTTTTTGAGATCAGTAGCAAAAGAAACATTCTCAAGCAAACAAACCTTAGAACTTAATATCAACAGACTCTCTTGAAAATATATTATAAGGATGCATTTCAGATAGAAGTTAAATTATTCCAGTAGGAACATCTGAAATTCAATAAGAAAAGGTTAGCAAAGAACATCTAAATTTGTGGGTAAATAAAACAAAACTCTATTGAAAAATAAGGAGGTTGGCCCTGCCAGTGGGACTCAGTGGTTGAGCATCCACATGTATGTACCAGGAGGTCACGGTTAATTCCCAGTCAGGGCACATGCCTGAGTTTCTGGCTCAATCTCCAGTAGGGGGCATGCAGCAGATATCTGATCAATGATTCTTTCTCATCATTGATGTTTCTATCTCTCTCTCCCTCTCCCTTCCTCTCTGAAAGCAATAAAAAAATATTTATAAAAATGAGAAGTTTGTGGAGTGTATAATAAAAGTCTAGATACAGTTAAAATTTGTTCAAAAATAGAATATAAAGTTGGTAAGGGAGTGAACAAAGTAAAAACTTGCAAGGTCTTCAATAATTCTGGGTAGATGTAAAGATTGTATTAAGTGAAACACACATGTTAAAATGTCTAAGCCACTGTGTTATGTTACATGCCCACTAATAGCTAGAAGGTGTCCATGGAAAGAGATTGTTTTATTTTTGTGGAAGACAGAAAGTATGCTGCCATCCTGTAGAAATTAGAAATCCTAAGAAATATATTGGGTACAAGAAAGGAGAGTAGAGGAACTGCATTTTTGGGGGGAAGAGGAAGCTGGGGGCTGGGTGAAATAGGCGAAGGGATTGAGCAAAACAAACAAAAGAAACAACAACAACTTATAGACACAGACAACTGAATGGTGATTACTAGAGGAAAAGGGAGTGGGGCATGTAACCAATTCAATAAAAATTTCCATTATTATTAATAAAACTAGGGGCCTGGTGCACAAAATTCATGCACTGGGTGGGGGGGGAGTGTCCCTTAGCCCAGCCTGCCCTCTCTCACATACTGGGAGCCCTCAGTCATTGACCCCCATCACCCTCCAATCGCAGGATCAGCCCCTTGCCCCGTCCCTGCCTTCATTTTCT
>NW_006294418.1:2681226-2690129 GCF_000327345.1 Myotis davidii
GGAGAAGGGTAGTGTCGTACGCCAATTATCATTTTTCTCTTTTATTAGTGTAGATGATTGCTTTTAAAAAAGTGAAGTTGAGTCTTAAAAAAAGGGGAGTCTATGTACTTCCTTGAAAGCAAAATATTAACAGCTAACAGAACACAAGCAATGTATTCTGGTGGGGAGGGAAGGCTAGTTATTAAGAAAATTATTGGTTTATTCACAGAATGCTTCCCCTTAGAAAAGTGGTTCTCAACCTTCCTAATGCCGTGACCCTTTAATACAGTTCTTCATGTTGTGGTGACCCCCAACCATAAAATTATTTTCATTGCTACTTCATAACTGTAATTTTGCTACTGTTATGAATCATAATGTAAATATCTGATACGCAGGATGTATTTTCATTGTTACAAATTGAACATAATTAAAGCATAGTGATTAATCACAAAAACAATATGTAATTATATATGTGTTTTCCGATGGTCTTAGGTGACCCCTGTGAAAGGGTCGTTCGACCCCCAAAGAGGTTGCGATCCACAGGTTGAGAACCGCTGCCTTAGAAGAACAGCAACAAATCATTTTAATAAACATAGACATTCAGTGGTGTTCTTGCTGTTAATGAATGACAGCCTAAATAACTTTTTCACCAGTAGAGAACAATGTACCTGAGAAACATTTGTACACCTGTAAGTTCCTATTAATTGACATTTCTCTCAAAAATAAATTTGAGAATGAGCCATTTGAGTGTTTCATAGTTAGGAGGAGAAAAAATGGTTTTTGTGGTAACAAAACTACAATGAAAAGATTGCCAGTTAAAAACAAATAATAAATGATACAGAAATGAAGGCATAACTACCAAACCAGAAAAATATGCCTCAGAGACTAGAAAATACTTTCCATCCAAAATCAAATATTTTTAATATTTTCATACAGTTAGAATTCATCATAAATGTTCCAACTAACTTATTTTAGCCCCATTCTGTGTTTCTACTGGTGGACATGGGTCACTTTTCACTCATTTTTTTCCAGTTTTGCTATTTTAAATAAATAAATAAATAAATGTTTTTATTGATTTCAGAGAGAAGGAGAGAGAGAGATAGAACATCAATGATGAGAGAGAATCATTTATCAGCTGCTATTTTTTATCATGTGTATCTGTCTGGTGAATTTTAACTGGCTAAACTGTTCACTTAAAATTCAGGTGTTTTTCTTAGCACATTATTTCAAGCTGAAGCTGGTCCTTTCACATACTGTTGAATTTTAAATGTCCCCTTAACATAACCATGAGAGTCATTGCTTTCCCATTCTCATCAACACTTCAGATAGTTAATAGCTCCAGGCACATGCTACAAAAGAAGTTGCTGAAGAAGGGAACTTGAAGTGAATTTGGCATAGAGTCATGGGTGGTACTAAACACATGGATGAAGTTATTTACTTCAGATTTTTCTTGTCGGCCTGATTTGGCTATATTTCCAAAATTGACACATACTATGTGTAGACTTCTATTTTCACTAGCTGAGAAACAGAATGATTGCAGACTTTTGCATGTTATGCATTTTTAAATATCACCAAGTTAAACTTAGATTTTGATTCTGTCCCCAGGACCAAGTGGAAAAATCTCCATCTTCAATAGTTCCTATTATCTTTCAGTCACTGGGCCACATACTGTATTTCTTCCATGAGTAAAACTCCCACTTGAATTCCAAGCATTGCATAACCAGTGGAGTATTCATATTATATGTAACTCAGTAGTCTTTCATACCAATAATAGACATTTTATCTTCATGATATTCTTTTAGGCAGTTAAAACTCTTAAAATCATAGTTCCAAATAGAGCCAATATTTAATTTATCCAACAAATATTTATTAGACCCCTCCATCTACTACTAGTGTCACAACTCGGACTACTACTGCCTTATATGGTTCTTCACTGTTTTTAAATTGCTTTTACAAACCTCATCTTGTTGAACTACTGGGTGAAATTGCCCAGTGTCTTGAAGGAGCTTCGAGTCCCATAAAGTAGATTAAATCAATTGTCAGAAAAACTGACCTTTAAAGTCCTTTTTTATAGTGAGTTAAATGCTATCAGTTATGGCAGTGTTTTAGATGGTTTTGGTGAATTGACAAGTGACCCTGGGTAAAAAATTCACCTGCACCAACTAACATTTTTTTTTATTATATTGTGTTTATTTTATTCCAAAATATTTACTTGTTAAGAATTAAGGAAAACATATAAAAATATCACTTTAAAATTGCACCTATACAAATGATATATCTTGAAGCATGTCATATTTAAAATATGAACGGTTTCAAAAATAAGTTACCTGTGTGTGTCATGAGCTAAATTTGGCCCAAGGACCATAGTTTGCCAATCCCTATTCTGAAGCAGTGGTTTTGAAAGTTTGGCTGGAGAATGTTAATGACTGTAGAGAAGCCCCTAGACTGGTCTCTGTGGCTTAGAATAATGGAGTTGCTAGGTTTGAAGGAATTTCAATAATTTATGTTACTTACTCTTCAAGCACGATTCACATTTTCTCCGTATACCTTTAACATTTGTTTTATAAAGTGGTGGCCTTTATATTTGTTTCAATTTCATGAGTTTATAATATTTTGCTGACAGCCTGTATTAGTGTCTCTTCAAAATCTGTACTGTTCTTAATCTTACAAGGTTTCTTGTCAGGAGAAGTTAGGAATAGACATGATAAGAAGTACAAGGCAGTAGGGTAAGTTAAGAACATAGGTCTGTTTTCTCTGATACAGGTAGTATTCATTAACCTTAAAAATTAGCATTGGCCAATAGTCAAGCAAATGTCACTCGTTTAAAATACAAGAGGGAGAAGGCTGCCTAAAAACAGGGCTTAGCCATTTAAAACCTGTTGTTTATGATTATTCTATTAAAATAAGTTGGAGACTCATTTACTTCTTGGCAACTATTTGTCTTTCATGTCCTAATCATGAGAATATAGTTGAATATTGTTATGTCATCTGGTGTTGAAAATTTTGTATGGTGCAGGATTTAAAGTTTGCCATCCTAATTCTTAAAAGCCCTTTTTCAAACTGCATTCTATTAAGTGTGTCTCACTTAAAATGAGAAAACTGTTACAGAGCTTATCTTACACTTTTCTCTTTTCTCTATCCACTCAATTGTTTATGACTTTCTTTGGGAATGACTTGTTAATCTTACCCTAGTTCCATTTATGTGCCTTCACAAAACAATTAACATTGACTACTGGACATATATCTTACCCCTTTACAAGATATATTTTCAGATTTTTTTTCATATAACATGAAATAGTAAGGCATTCATTAGTCATTATTAAATTCATTCTTTTTTTCCTTTTTATTGAATTCAAAAGGCAAATCAGCTAGCCTTTTTTTGGCATGCATCAACAAAAGTATGTTATTATGAGGTATTTGAAAATAATATATCTTCATAAAACAATATAGGTGGAGGTTTAAAGAGAAATAAGGAAAGAAATTGGAACCATCTGGATATCCAAAGTAGAGAAAAGTTTTTGCTAATGGTTGTCATTTATACACGCTACAAAAATAACACTATATGGCTTGCTAACCGGACAGGAAAATGCAGAGCTATCAAAAGTTTAAAAAGAAGACAGTTCTGGAGTGTAGCAGTTGAGCAAATAAAATTATTCTTAAGACCTGTACTCGGAAGGAGAGCGGAGATTCACACTTGTTAATCAGTAGGAATTAAACGTATCTCAACGAGGCTCTGCTGTCTCAGAGTGAAATCCAGCTATGTTTCGGAGACTATGGGGTAGGGAGCAGATTATTTTCTTGGCAGAGGGTGTGTAGGCAGATTACCTTTTAATGATTTGCTCCTAAATCAGCCTGACAAATTGAGGAAGAGTAGAAATTCCATAAAAGAAAGAAAGAATGAATACATGCTTTAGAGATACAAGAGGAAATGGGAATGACAGAAAGGAAGGGAGGGAGAAGACAGGGAGGAAGGAAAACCCTATAGAAACAAACTGAACTCCCTCACATGTAAATGTTCAATACAAAGCACAATGTTTTGGAAAACTGATTTTTAACAGATGTTATTTAGGCATTTAATACATAAATTATAAATCAATTTTAGGAGGATTACTTGTTCAATATAAGCATTTTTTCTGGCTTTACTTCTCCTTGTAATTTCATCACCAAGTAACCACTCAGGCAGAGTGTATGTCTCTTCTTAAATGAGATTAGTAAAGGTGGCCTAATCAATTATTCTTATCCCAAACCAAATAAGTATGTCCTCATATTGCCTCTCTCACCATTATGTTGGCCAGCGCAACAGTATACTTATTTAAACAGGTATATCAATCTCCAAATTCTGTATGTGTAGTGTGTCCATTGAAAACAGAATATTCCTTATTGATTTTTGCCTGCCCAGCTGCTGTATGTAGTCATCGGGACTCAGGGATGTAAATAGAATGAATCAACTCCTTGCTGGCCCTGGGCCTCTTTGAGTCATGTGAAGAAGGTTTCTGATTCCTTTATGTTCCGGCACAGCCAGGAAGACAAGAGTGCTACTGTCTTCTGCTGGTGCACAGAGTTACCTCAGGCTATGCAGGAAAAATGCTTTTTTCTTATTTTTAGACCTGAATCAGTCTATGCCACTAAATGTATTCTTGCGAATACAGATAGCACTTTGTTGTCAAGCTCATGGGAAGGCGATGGAGTAACCTGTTTGGACGCAGCTGCAGGCCACCTGTAGAGAAAGTCAAATTAGGGAGAGACCCCACTGTTCTTTGCATTAATGCTTTTTGTATTGTTGTTTGACTTTTCCCCCCTCTGTCTATGTATCTTTTGCAACTCGGGAGATCGGAGCACATTTTAAGGCCTTCTGTCCCTTTAAGGCATCTAGTGATTGAAAGGACTCTAAGATTTGAAAGGCTATAAAAACTCCCCAGTTACCAATGAATGATGGCAATACAAAGAATCTTAAAGCTGTTGAAGTTGAAGTAGTCTTCTTACAGATTTAGTTTGTTTGGTGAACTTTCAGCGGAGGCTTTTGCAAGGTACTGTTCAAATATTCCCACCTATCTGTGCTGCTTCTCTTTGTAAAGATTTATCATGTTCTCAGTGGAGAAGTAGCCATCCATATTAGTAGTTAAGTTTACTGCAGATAAAAAAGGTAGGGGTGGGGGAAGAAATCCTAAAAGAAAAAGAATAAACTCTTCTTTCTTTCCCCATCTACCAATTTGAAGCTTTAAAAAAGAAGCCCATAAATGAAATATCTACATTAGCCATAAATATTAAAGGAGGGAAATGTGCAAATAAAACTTGTTTCTGGAAAGCTTGATTTTGGCTGAATATCAAAAACCATTTCCTGACAATGAGATCCATTAGACTACAAAAGAACCTCTTAAAGTAGTGGTTGCGTTGAATATAAGATTTAACATTTAAGGTTAGACTGAAGACAGCCACAGATATTACTAGTAGGCTCCAATGCAGAGTTTTATTCCAGCAGTTGGAAAGACCAACTTTTTTGAGCCTTGTTGTTTCTTGTTCCTTCAATTGAAAATTCATATTCGACTGTAGCGTTGGGATTTTCCAAGATCCCCCATCATGCATCCTTACAAGAAAACTGGGGTGTTATTGTATGGAGAGCCCTGATTGTGTCTGTGCCTCTACATTGTTCTTCAGGCATCTGAAGCATCATCAGATTTGAAGAATCATCACAGTTATTACTTGGAGGATTCCCCCTGTTCAGCTTTCCAAGGTTTATCAAGCTCCTACATTATGTCACTTAAATGTCATACAATTATAAAATTCAAACTTTAGATCATTAGCATTTAGTCAATATGAATTTATTTATACAAAATATCCTTTCAGAGAAAGTATTATATCTAGATATCTACTGAGATATTCCCAAATAAATATTTCTAGGTGTGGCTTCATAATGAAGACCATGATTTGATTCATTCTATACATGGAGGTTATATACTCCCATTAAAATTAAATGCTGAGGAATAGAATTTGTTGCAACTAAATAGTGTCATTCAGACAACCTTCATTTTCTAGAATGTGGCATGCTCTGTGCTTCTTCCTAAATGCCCTACCTCTCAAGAATCTCTTTTCCAGTGAAGAACACATTGGAGTAGTAATGATGTCTTATATATCATAATATTTTAAAGCTTTATAGATTGTTTTTACGTACATTTTTCTTTAGTAAATGCTCACAACAACCCAGCAACTGAAGCTAGGAGACTAAGGGACACACCCAAGACTTGAAGTAGGAGGTCTGACTCAGCTCCTTCCTGCTCCATCCACCTTGGCTCTAGAGCTGAACTCTAGCATGAAAACATTTTTCATTTGGCATTCTCTCCCACTAGGACTGGCATATAATTAGCAATTGAAACTATATATCAAGGGAGAAAAAGTACAGTCCTAGGGGAAGAAGGTAAAACTTACCTAAATTCACAGAAACAAAAGGCACTCTAAGAAGTGTAAGATGCTTGGAACCCAGGGTTGAAAATATGACAGATCCGGGGGGCGGTGGGGAGAGGACAGGAAGGGACAAAATAGTAAGTGATCCTGAACTAACAAGTATGCCAACATATACTGCTATAAAGCAGTTTCAGGGCATTTAATGTAAGGACACTTTTGTCTTCCAGGATAAGGAGATGGAAATGATGGGCCACGGGGAACTAATTAAGACCTACCTTAAAACTATTCATCTGTAACTTTCAAACTACCTGTGTTTTGAATTTGAAATGGTTATACTGATTTTATCCCTGATGCTTTCTTCATAGTTCAACTTAGATATGGTTTAACAATTAACATGAAAAGCTGATTTAAATAGTAGCAATGATGTTATAATTGTACAATAAAAGAAAATTTATATTCAAAGACTTAGTCCAAATCCTGGCTCTCCCATTGACAATGTTTGTGTAGTTATTTCTCTGAACCTCCACTTACTGTCCTATAAAGTGTATGACATACCAACTCATAATAACTTTTTCCCAGATAATTGTGATTTTTTTAAGGAGATTCTGAATGTAAGAATGTTTTATCTGGGATGCACCAGATCAGCATTATCTATTATCACACTTTGCTTCAATTAGTTCAGTAGCTTAGTAAAAATAATTTCTTAAATTATCCAGATAATTACCTCTTTAACACCCCAGTTTGATCTCTGTGTGCACTCAGTCCATATCAGAGTAATTAACAGTGAAATGAAAAAGACATTGGGAATTTACAATGGTCCTTGAACCACTGTGTACGGACAGCCTCTATTTTTTGTTAGCTTGTATATGAGACATTCATATCCAATTTTAAAGCTTACTTTGTAAAGAACTTTTCAATGCCAGAAATCCCATATGGTTTTGATGTAAGTAAAAGGTGTACATTTTCCTCAGGGTCAAGTCTAAAAATTGGACCACTGCGGGCTCTGACCATATGTGTAAGAATCCAAAGGACCTGTGATCTCACCTGCCTCAATCATACGCCATTATTTACTCCACTTGTTTCTTGTGAATATGTATTCTTCTGGCCAAACATAGTGACACAGTGGATGAGAAGGTTAAGTAGTATCAGGAATATACAGATGAAAATGCTGCATTATATGAGTTTTATGTGCCATAATGCAACAGAATCATAACTATATACATAATTCAAACCCACATAAACCATCATTGCGCAAGATTCCTGGAAACTACTTTCTTCTCCCAATATGAAATCTCAGTCTTTCTTAGTTTTAATTTTTTCAAAATTTAGAAAATGGTTATCTTCTACAACATAAATAATCACTACAGATACCTTTTAGTCAGAGGGATCTAACTTAAGAAGAAAAATGGCACCAAAAGTCTACTATGTTTTCAAAATTCTACTATGTTTTCGAAATTTTACCATGTGGGGCAGAATCTGAGAAGGCAACTCAAAAAGAGACCAGAGTCTTAGCAAAAACCTCCAGATCTCTCCTTGTCATTAGTATTTTTCATAATACTTGTCTTTGGGCTGTGTATATTTGCCAGAGAGACTTTGCTTCCTAGAGCAAATATCCTGATATTTTAGAACCCAAAGATGTCTTATAATTTTGCAAACATCTATGTATTATCAAAATCCCTGTGAAACACTAGTCATTAAAATACCAGTTATCTACTTTTTCTGATTGCTTTTCATTTTAATTCTCCCATTTCCTGTCTGACCTTAATGTTTCAGAGAAAGGGAGGCATCCCACAAAAGAGAGTGATCTTTCATTTGTGAACTGTAAAGCTTCAGAGGCCCTGATTTGGCCAGCCTGTTGGCTGCAAAGCCTTGGAATGCTGTTTTGCAGTTTCAAAAGTGATCGCACTCAGCTTCCCAGAATTTTTTATGCCTGGAGGATGCCACATGAACAAGGGCAGCCTTGTTAACAAATTGCAATCTCTCAAAAACAAGATAGGATTCCGATATAAATCATCATTTCAGCTCACAAAGCTATGTTCTCCACCCCACTGAAGGCCTTCATTTACATCTAAAATGGTTAATACTGATCTCCACTAGAACTCCTAAGTGGCGGAATGCAGCTGCCCTGTGCTTAGTGACTCTGGGGTTAGGGAAGAATGACATCACCAAACTTAAGCATATTATCCATGCTGACATAGAGGCACCTTGTTTTCTCTTCTGTGGATAGAACAAGGATTGTGTTCTGGGTCTTGTTTTTTTCCTCCCAAAGAATACCTTTCCCCCCACCACTTCTCAGCAGCTGCTATGTGAGGGGTTGAAAGTGTCACTTCAACTAATGATGAATGATGCTTGACCTCTGGATGGGTTCCTCTGAATTTTAAGCAATGCTAAATTAATATGAAAGATCCCAACTCAAAGGACTCTCGGCTGTTATGAATTGCTTCGAGGATGGATTTGTGGAAAGCAGTCAGTAACTTTAGGGTTTTTTGTTGGGTCCGTGGTGGTGGTGGTGGAGGGGGTGGGCC
>NW_006294418.1:2690192-2696377 GCF_000327345.1 Myotis davidii
ACAAGACAGAGTATGCTAACTCTTTAATGTGTTTTCTCCTGTGAGATTAATATTTTTTCATACTAGAAATATTGTCAGTAAGCAGAACCAGTTTGTGGAAAAAAGTAACATTCTTGAAAGGGCAACTGCCCCACATGTCTTTGTTGTTTTTATTTGAATATACTTAATTATGTAAAGCAATAGTAAGTAGAAGATTAACAATTAGTAGATTTTGTCAAGTAGTCACACAGAAATTACTAACTAATTGAACAACGGGTCCTCTATTGTGTCAGAAAGCAGTGCTGAGTGTCATTCTCCTTATCTTTTTACTTTGTTGTTTTCACAGATCCCTTTTTTCTAAGATGCATGTTTCACAGCAGACTAATAAATAAGTAACCCTGGTTGTAATTTTATAACACGCAAAGGGTTTGAAATAAAAACACCTGTTTTAATTAGCATTATGGCTTGCTCACTTTAAAAGAAGTGATAATCCTGATGCAGTTAGCTGACATTTTTAAAGCTTTGGATTTCCATCTGTATCTTATATTACGATGTTGCAGGATTGTCATCAGTTAATTATGTTAACTTGGGAAGCATTGCTTGCATTTAGAATGAAAAACTTCAGCTTGAATAGACAGAAAAGCAGATGCTATCTTTCTTGTCAATTGCTTTGTTGTGAGCAACTTTTTCTGTATTTCTCGATCCAAAGGGAAGTTTAAATCTCTGTTTATTTTAAGTTTCACATAAACTATACAATGTCAGTATTCTTCTGTTTTGGCTATACGTGTCTTGTGTATCTTTACATGTGCAGCTTTTCCGCCCCCGAATCCAAAACCTGCAGTCAAATGATCTCTTCTTTAATTTTTAATTTGTTTGGTTGTGTCTAGGCATTATGGAAATTAGAGAATAATAAAATTTAAGAATAGGACAACTCTACATGGCTCAGTCCTCTCTCCAGTTAATTTTCATGCCACCTTTTTGCTTTTGTACATCAACCTTTTAAATGGTGCAAAAATAAATGCAGCATCTGGGCACAACAAGGCATGTTAAGGATGGAGTAGACACTCTAAGTAGGAATTTCCATGCTTTTGTGAGCTTAATGTTCCTTTAACATAGAGAGCAGCTGTGTTTATGTCAATAATTACACATTGAAATAAATGCATGTACATGTGTTTCTTTATGGGATTAAGGATGTTAGGAAGGGCCTTACACAAAAGATTTTTGTCCCTCCCATCCCCACCCAGAAAGTTTCTACAAAATTCACAACCAAGTTATACTGGTTTGAGATTCTGACATATTTTTCTAGGCATTTGGACTTCTGACGGACTATTGGGTTGACATGCTTGTACTTTAGTTTGCCTTGATACCCCACACCTGTTCTCCACTCTGTGTGACCCTGTTCAGTACCCAGGATCTACCCTGGATGCACTATATCACAAAGGCCCTCTTGCCAAAAGGGTTCCAACTAGATTGGGCCAGTAGGAGGTGTCTGCCGGAGAGCAGAGGGCAGGAGGAGACAATGCAAGAATACAGTGATTGTTAATGCTTAATCCCCAAATTACTGTCATAGGCAATAAATGCTCAGCTTTCCAAAGCAAAGTGAGATCAAGGAAAAGTAGATTGCTCTAGGCAGGATTCCTGGGGATGAGAGGGCTTCCTTTGGGCTTTAAAGAATTGATAGGATGAGGTAGAAGGCAGGAATGGGTATGATAGTTTGGGTAAAAAATGAGCAAGAACCAAAGTATGGAGGTTATAAAGTACAGTTCTTTTTTGGGAATACGATGATTTGGGTCTGAGTGAAGTGCAAAGTTAAGATTCAAGGGCAGGTTGTGCCATAGAGTAGAGGCCTTTCATTTGATGGAATAAAAATCTTAGTCTTTAAAATGCAAGGCAAAGATGTGTCATATATAAATACAATCTGTAAATGTAATTTACTGTGGAGGCTCATTCAAGTGCTAAGTCCCACATTCAAATTAATCATGGCCTTCTACCACTTAAAAATAGCTCTCTGTTCATTAAAGAAAATATAAACCAGCTTTTCAAAAAAAATGTATATATATTGTGTTCCTAGGACAATTGTATGCCTTTAACCAAGATTCATCATTTAGTACTATCTTTATAAACATTTCGAACTCAGGCAGAGAGTATAAATCTGAAAGGTTACCATACTTGACCATCCAGGTTTCCAATTTGGTCGCAAATTATGATCTTGTTGTTTGCATAGACACAGCCATTGAACCTGGGAAACACCTATCACTCCATGTGTTTCATCCCTCTCAACTTTAGATGTGTTTTGCCCCATAAAATGTGTACCATGGTAACTGTTGTGAATCAGGAACACATCAGAGAGCATTGGGTTTGCAGTGACCAGGGTCCTTCAGCACAGATGACCTAAATCACAAAGTGTGACTGGTTCAGAGCTCCAAAGACTGCTGCTGCTCCTCTAGGGACAAAACAGCAGTGGGATTTATCTTGTCGAACAAGTTGACTTGTGCAGATGCTGATTATTGGAGATAAACTATTAACGTAAGAATCCACGTTGTTGGGTGGATATTTCTTCCATATCATCTGGAGCTGTTTGCTTAAATAATTATAGTCTCACTTCTGGGACATAAATTTAAATGGCACTTTTCTTGCTCTACCTGTTTTATATGGTCATTTTCCTCTTTTATTGTTTTATGTGGTCTTGTGAGTGAGGCAACAATGTTAGAAACTTAACTGTGACACTAACTTCCTGTATGAACTTGAGCAAGTTAGTTAATTTCTCTGATTCTGAGATCTCACATGTTAACTGTGACAATCCCACTTTGCTTGGTTTCTATGGAAGTTAAATAATATCATATGTGCAAAGTGCCTATCACAGTGACTGGCACACAGCAGGAGCTAGGCTAATGGCTTTTGTTGTCATTGCTGTCATTTTCATTATTATTATTCAACTTTTACTTCTATGCTGATAATTCTCAAATTGACTTATCCAATCTTTAGACCTTTTACTAAGTTCCATATCCAAATATCCAAATGTTCACTGGATATTGCTATATGAAATGGCAATCACATACCCAAACCAAAATGACTATCTTTGTTATCTTCTTGTCGAGAACAAATTAAATGACTACAAAGTCCTAGCTACTTTTTCTCAGGTGTATAGTATAAGACAACTGCCAACAGCACATCTGCATCCTTCTAGCTAGAAACTATAGTTGGCCTTTTGTTTTGTTTTGTTTTTGTTTGTTTTTTAATCCTCACCCAAGGATATTTTTTCCATTGATTTTTAGAGAGAGTGGAAGGGAGAGGGAGAGACAGAGAGAAACACCAATGAGAGAGACACATTGATTAGTTGCCTCCTGCATGCCTCCGACCAGGGCCCGGAGCCTGTAACCGAGGTACATGCCCTTCACCGGAATGGAACCCAGGACACTTCATTCTGCAGGCCAGAGCTCTATCCACTGAGTCAAACCAGCTAGGGCAGAAACTAGAGTTTTATTTCACTCTCTTTTCCCTTTATCTCAGCTCCTTTCATTAAATTTTAAGTCTGACACAATCAGCCTTTTGTTTGCATTTCTACAAACACTACTTAGTTCTGGCCTTCATGATGACTTGGTCTATTGCAGTAGCTTCCTAATTAAGTTGTATATTCCTACCTTCTCACCTCTCAAATGCATCATTACTTTCCCAACTGACTGAACTCTGTAAAACAGTCTGGATGATATTATTTCCCCACTTGAACTTTTGATGGTTCTCTCTTGTCTAAAAGAGAACATTTAATCTCTTAGCATAAGAATTAAGGCATTCCATTGACTTCCAAGCTAAGTTCTCACTGCATTTCATAACCCACCTTTGCACTAGCCATACAGAGACTGCTTGCCAATAAGAAAACGTTCATCCATTGTATATCTGCTTGCTAGAACAGTGCTACTCAGATTTTAGCATGCATCAGGATCTCCTGGAGGACTTATTAAATCACAGCTGAATCCCCCGGGAGATCCTGAATCAGGAGGTCTGCTGTATGACTTGATAATTTGCATTTCTAACAATGGCCCATGTGATGCAGATATGGCTGGTCCTGGTACCACATCTGTACAACCCTGGCTCAAAACATCCTTCTTCACCCATCTCAGTCCATCCAAATCCTATGGATCCCTTACTGCCATTGTCTTGGAGAAATTTCATCTGGCACCCCACCATACTCTGTGCTAGCAGAGTGACAGAGGTTTCAGGCTTGGAGCTAGATTGACTGAATTCTAGCTAAATACCTGAGTGAATTTAGATAAGTTGCTTAATCTCTCAACCTGCATTTTCCCCCACACCCCCCACAGTAACATTGAACTAACAGTATCTATAGCTTATGTCCATGTGAGGATAAATACATGTGAAGCACTTAGAACAGTACCTGAGAAGAACACACCTCCATTATGTGTTAACTAGTAGTTTATAGTTTTAATCTAACAGTCCACTTAGCCATGAAATGACATTTGGGGTATCCAGACCTAAGTCCTTTTCTAGATGTTAAGTTCCCTGAAAGCAGAGACCACATCTTTATGAATCCCCAGAAGAGTAGCTCTGTGCTTAGCACTTTAGAGAAATCCAGTATAAGAAAGTTTAATTAAATTGAAATTAAGAAAAGATTGTAAAGGGATCTTAAGTGGGTAAAAATCTTCTAAACAATAAACAAGCCAACCATTTCTTTTCCCCTCATCATAAAGATGAAAAAATGAGGTCAATTATTAATAATACATTGTAGATTGAAAGTAGGTTTGCCTCTTCCTTTGAATATTCTAAACTCTATAATTAAAACAACTTCAAATTGAAAGATTGTAAAGAAGAAATTAATCTTACTGGTAAGTAAAAAAGCAAATCCCGTGGTTGATGATAGATATGACCTGTTAGCAATAGTTACACTTTTATGCTTTCTTTTCTTACAATCAGCATGTGGAGACCAGCCTAATCCAATTAACTGTAATTCCCTTTTGTAGAGACCGTAAAATAGTGCATGATACTGAAACACCATTGAAGTCTTATCTCTGGTAAGATAATCAAAATGGATTCTCATTTTCCAACTACCAGCAGGTCTTTATAAACTTCAGGAAAAATAGAGTATTTTGACTTCCCTGAACTTATGATATGATACACAATAACTAGTCTCTGAACTTTAATCCTCTTTACATGCCTAACCTTCATTTTCTAGTCTTCTTTTTCTGCTTGGTAATGATTTCATGAGTACACCTGAGTGTCTCTCTTTCATTTCCTGACCTCCTAATTTTTTTTTACAGTGTATATGCAATATTTTAACACAGCAGAGCTTTTCAACTAAGTTCTGTGCTCATGGTGCCTCACACAGTCTCTTGAGCATATATGCACTCTGATCCATCCTGCTCACTCCTGCCAGAGAAACTTTCTAAAATATTACTGTCCTATTGTAGTCATCTTGCCTGTTTCAATTGTAAGGACCTTCATGCTCTGGCCTGTACCTTTCTTTCCATCCCCAACACTCTGAGATATGGAACCTATTGTTCTGTGCTCTCCAGCAACTCTGGTCCCACAAATGCATCATGTTCCTTAGTATTTGGCATGACTGGTACTTCCAATGTTCTTTATACTAGTACTAGAGGCCCGGTGCACAAAAATTTGTGCACTCGGCGGGGGAGTGAATTTTTCTGCCACGTTATCTCACAGCCCGGTGAAGCTCTTTTGCAGCACGCAACACATTTGCAACTTGGAGTTTATTAGGGATAGCGTCACACTGTGCTATGTGTACCTTCTTCACCACCCAATCTCCAGCCTAGCAGAGTACCTGGCACATCCTATGTGCTCAATAAATACCTTGAATAAATGAATCCTTTGTCATGAACACCTAACCCACAAGTCTCCAAGTCTTCTCCCTGTCTCCAATACAACGTTCAGCGGCATTAGAATCTGTCTTTGATCTGGGTTTCCCTTCCCACACATTCCCTATTACTACTCAAACTGTTTAGATGGCTTTGGCTAGTTCCTTGCACGGGAACAATATTTTTCTCCTCCTAACCTTTGCCCAGTTTTCCAGCACTTGGAACACACACCTTCCCAGAACCAGTAACCATCCTTCAGGGCTGATCTCGGTAGCCACCTGCTCCATGTAGGTCTACCATGACACTAGCTGGAGACGACCCAGTCTTGGTCTAGAACAGTGGTTCTCAACCTTCCTAATGCCGCGACCCTTTCATACATTT
>NW_006294418.1:2696575-2709906 GCF_000327345.1 Myotis davidii
AGTCAGCTCTGAGGCCTCTGCTGCTGAACGAAGGAATCTGGTTTGTTTGGGTTCTATAATGGAGACACTGCATCAACTCCTGCTCTGAGATCCTGGCCAGCCGGCTGAAAGCGGGCTTCTGGGGTTTTGTTTAGCTTCTGTATTTGTTAAAATGTTTCAAACTGCAGGCTCAGAGGCCTGCAGCGGCAGGCGGGGAACGTTGGTTTCCTCCGTCACTGAGGCAAGCAAGCCTCATGTTAGTTTCAAGCTGCCTGGCTGCCAGCCACCATCTTGGCTGACAGTTAATTTGCATATCTCGCTGATTAGCCAATGAAAAGGGTAGCGGTCATACGCCAATTACCATGTTTCTCTTTTATTAGTGTAGATATCTCTTCTCTCCCACTTCCCCTTACCCCACCCCACGAAGTTTCCTTTGATCACCATCCAAAGCTACATACCAAACTTCTATGTTGCCATAACCATCTACACAAAGTTATTATTGTAATTTTTTCAATTTTTCTGAATTTCTTATATACTGAAAGAAATTCAGAAAAATTGAAAAAATTATTGGATCACGGTAAATGCTACTATATAACTTTGAGCTTTAAAACTAGGCTTTTGAAATCTATTATTTTCACTGCAGCAGCTACAACATGCCTAGCACAAAATTTGAGTTTAATAAATATTTGATAAATGAATGAATGAGTGACTTAGCAAGCTAATTATATATTTGATATCAGTTTTATTTTAACTGATTTGAAAATGTGTTTGAAAGAGAAAGATGATCAAAAAGATTACAAAAATGATGCTGTATATGGATGTTTGTGTACATATAGTTATTGTTATTGTTATACTATGAAATAGCATCTATAATCTCAGGAGGTTAAGATTTGACAAGTCATGCAAATCTATGTATATAAAAGCCTAAGTGATCATTACATCTGAACAACCAGAACAGCCAGTCAACCAGTCACTATGATGTGCATTGGCCAGAGGGTAGATGCTCAGTGCAGGAGCTGCCCCCTGGTGGTCAATGCACTCCCAAGGCCAAACTCCAACTGCCCCTCCCCCTAGCTGGCCTCCCAATAGCCCCCATCGAGGGGCCAGCTGGCCAACCTACCGTGGCCCCTCCCCCAGCTGGCCAACCTCCCATAGTCCCTCCCCGCAGCTGGCCAGTCCCCTGATAGGCCTTGATCACTGACCAGGCGAAGGGACCCTACCCATGCACAAATTGGTGCACCAGGCCTCTAGTATATCCATAAATAGTAAAATAGAAGTGCATCAGGTTCTAAGCACTACACTAAACCCTGAGGATACAAAGTTTAATAAGAACAAGCTTCTTTGGAGGAGGAATTGAGTAGAGTTAAATTACTTAGGGTGTACCTGGAGGGATGGTATTATCAAGCTAGAATTAGAGACATAGTAAGCAGGATCTAAAATGAAGCCCCAATGTAGGCCAGAGTAAGGATACCTGAATGATGTCAGGAACCATAGGGGGAAACCCAGGAGTTAGTGCCACAGGTTTGTTTAGTGTTAGATTGGAAGAGAAGACAAGCAAGAAGAGCATCTGGTCACAAAAGCCTGTATCTTCCTACACACATCACAAGAACATGTACGATGAGGTTATTCCAAGTGCATCTCTGCTCTGCCGAGAGAGAAGTTCATCTGGAATCTGGGCTCCTTGAAAATGTCTTAGTAACTGTAGAAACTATGGGAAACCCTCAGATTTTGGAGTTTACATAGTTATCATCATGGTCATCTTTATTTAAAAAGGTACTTATTTCAAACTAATGGAGCATATCTCTGTATTAATGAAACAAACATAAAATTAAAAGGGGTAGCTCCTTCCCTAGAGATAGCACAATCATAGTATTGACACTAAAGAGAACTTGAGAATTGTCAGGACATCAAGAGATAGACATCTTTTAATCCTCATCCTGTCTTTATAAGTGCCTTCCCACATACCCATTATTCTTGCACTTAGCAAAATATCTGACACCTAGTAGGTGTTTCATAACTTGTTGTAATTAATTAATATGTTAATTAATTTAATTGATATTTTATTTGTTTGACTTTATATGGTTAATTGAATACTGAAATTGACATAATTTATGTCAATTTCATATATAATGTTAATTCCACATATAATACATTGTGGAATTCCATCTATTCATTTCATGTTCAGCAAGCTCATTCTTTTTGTTTTTATTTGACTTTGTTTCTATTAGTTTCTTATTTCATAAGAAAAGTTATTGTTATTGGTACTCATTTTCTTATTTGTAATTATTACTGTTACATAGTTATTAAACATCAATTGTTTACCAGTTGTAATTTAAACATTTAATTTTATCAGAAGTTAAATCTCCGATAAGAGTCTCTCATGTTTTTAACAAAGATTTTATGTCTATTCTTAGTCCAAGTCTTTGTCTATATTTTACCCTTTGTTCTATATTTTTTCAACTATATAATTAAAGCCACAATGTATTATGGGCATTTGAGAAGAGTTACAGTCAGCAATGAATATATATTCTGAATATGCCATAGTTTCTCAAATATTGTGATGGTAAAATAAATTGATGCACTAGCCATGAAGGCAATTTGGCAAGGTCTATCCACATTTTAACTATACATACAACATTTGACCTAGAAATTACAGGTCTTAGGAACTTTTGTACTCATACAGGTACATACTTATACTTACATATAAATTATATAAGTACAAGATTATTCACACTAGCACTATGCAAAATATTCAACAATTGAAAACTGGTTAAGTAAATTATTATACATCCATAAAATTAAATATGTAGCTGTAAAAAACAAGACATGAGAAAGCTCTCTATGTCCTGATTTTGAACAATTTATATGGTATATTGTAAGTGAAAAGAATCAAGATGCAGAACAGTGCATAGATTATATCACTGTTTATGTGTGTGTTTTTAAAAAGTGGTGGTAGAGGATAATATTGTTTGAGTGTAGAAAATGTCTTTGAAAGGATACATTAGAAATTGATCATAGGATGTGAACTGGATAACTAGGGAGAGACTAGCAAGAAAATATGGCAGTATACTCATATATTTGTAACTTTACATGGTGTGAATACATCTATTTCAAAATAAAATAAAACTTTAAAAATAACAATAAGCACCAAACTTTTTATATTAAACAATTATATGTTTTCAAGCATCATGTTATCAAGTGTTTTGACAATTTTGATCAACTAGTTTTTATAGCTCTTTTGTAATAAAAACAATGCACACTGTGAATTATTTGTAAGAATTATGGTTCTCCAAAATTATGATAGAAAGGGACACAGAGTGATTTTATGCTTCATATCTTTGAAAACCCAAAGCCACTGGAGTCAGACAGGCAGACTCATTTGAGGTTAAAAAAATATCAAAGACTTTTCATTCATAAAAAGACAAAATAGCCAGTTATTGATAATAGAAAGATTCATTACAGAATCTATATAACTACTCTGAATCTGGAACATCATATAGAGGCAGAATTAAGAAATGCTGTTATTCTGTTATTTCACAAAGAAACTGATGCATAGATATCTAGTTATCCTAGCTAACTTTATGCAAGTAGTTGTAAAATTTATAAATTTCCAAACTTTTTGTAGCACTCTGGCTATTCGTGTGATACAAAGTAGAAAACTTACTTAACTATTCCCATGAAACAGTCAAAATTTATATATAATAAAATTATTATCCCCAATAATTGCTAGAAACCTCTTTATTTTGGTTACCTTAAGTTGACAATTAACAGATGTCTTATCTAGGAATAAAAGGATTTCAATGAATGAGAGTAGCACTCTTTTAATCTATAAATTTTGTTAACATTTTATCTGTTTTTCTGATGAAATATTTCCAGACAGAAGACTTCTAAACGACCAAAAATCCCAGTCCTTCCTCTGCTAAATGATACTATTTCAACCCCCACAAACACCAAAAATGTAATAAAGGGAACAATAGAAGTCAAAAATTATATTAGACTAGATGCCTGATGCAAGAAATTCATGCAAGGGGCTTGGCCCCTTGCAGCCTCACCTTCCTCTGGAACGTCATCCAGACAGTCGTTCTGCTGTTCGGTCTAATTAGCATATTAGCTCTTTATTATATAGGATTCTGAAAACATTTTGCCAAAGTCTGACTGACAAAAAAGGTACTGTCCACATAGAAATTTTAATCCTACCTAATAATAGACAAACATGGTAATTGACCATACCTTTGCTACACCTCCCATTGGCTAATCAGCATGATATGCAAATTAACTGTCAACAAAGATGGTGGCTAATTTGCATATATTGGCTGGGAGAGGCCGTAGAAGGAAGCCAAGCAACGGAGCCGGAGCCGAGGTAGCGGGGATGGGCGGGGTAGGAGCCACAGAGATGGGAACAAAGCCCTATTCTTGCAGGAATCCTCCTGCAACGGGCCTCTAGTAATGTTATCACAAGCCTATATTAGATCTTTTATATATGCTGCTTTACTTAATTCTCACACAAAATTAGGAGGAAGATATGATAGTTCTCATCAGAGAAGTGAGGGATTAGTACATTAAGTAACATCTATATATTGGCCTATACGTACAACAGATATGTTTCTATATTTGGGTATTTATAGGACTTATTATATTTATTTCCTAGATGTCATTATGAGATCTGTTTTGACCTGAACTTCTGCTTGATATTTACAAATGTAATATAACTTAGAGGGAACAAATAGCAATGGTGTTGAAATTTAGAGCAGAGAGGAAGGAAACTAAAAAATGACTTTGTTGAAATTTAATCCTACGGATTCTCTACCCTTTTGACTGTGTAATGTATGAACTCATCCATGGAATTCAAGCAAATTTAGAATCTGTTTAGAGAAGATGGTCAAATAAAATGAACCATTGTGTATAGTGTCTGCAGAGTACAAAAAGCCTTTGAAATAAGAGCAGTGTTGGAAACTCTGAGTATAAAAGGAATTAAAGAAATGTATATTGGTACCATGATATGTCCTTTCTTAAAATTTATGATCCCAAAAAATAAAGTCAATTCATGTTGCTGTGGTGGTGTTGGTGTTGCTGTTGTTAGAATCTGAACAAGGCTACCTCTCCACGGTGCTTCGACAAAAGAAACAAAATCGAGAGTCCAGGAGAGAAGCATCACAGCATAATGTCAATAACGCTATTTTATAAGGTGGCATTACACATGGAGTTATCATGGGAAGATGTTTTATGTTATGCCATTATAAATTAAAAATACACAATGCAGTGACACATGTGTTACACTTTACACCTATGGTGATTGCTTCACAAGTTTTAGTTGTACCTATTCGTTATGTTATTATTTACATTCAAATGAAATCTGAGAAAAAAATAAGACATTTTTGCTGTTTCTGTACTGAATATAGAAGGCTGTTCCACCTCCTTCAAAGAGAAAAACTAAACATATTTCAGATGAGCCTGTGATGTCCAAAGAAATACACACAACATGATGTAATAGAAAGCAAGCCGACTTGTAGGCCAAAATATCCCATTCAATATTAAGAAATAAAAGCTCTTTTCTCTCTCTCTCTCTCTCTCTCTCTCGTTTTAGCATCATAGTCAGTTTCTGGAAATGTTCTTGGTTCCTCAGTTCCAGAGGCTAGAAGTCCGGGATTAAAGTGTTGGCAAGGTTTTCTTAGTCTACAGCCTCCTGCCTTGGCTTGTAGATGGCCATCTTCTCCCTGTGTTATCACACAGTCTTCCCTCTGTTCATGTCTGTGTCCTAATCTCCTCTTTTTATAAGGTCACTCACTAGTCATATTGGATTAGGGCGCACCCATCTGACCTCATTTTACGTTTAGTACCTCTTTAGAGGCCCTGTCTTCAAATACAATCACATTTTGAGATACCAGGGGTTAGAACTTTAACATATGGATGGGGAGGAGGGGTCACAATTCAGACATAACAGACCACATATTTGGAGTAATATTCTTTGAGTTTATTGAGTTTGTTCCTGCTTGTACTCAAGGTCAATCTACTATTACTCTATGGTACAGAAATTAAATGTAAAATGTCTAGAACATAATCATGAGTAGTATTACTGAGCACCTGGTGAAGCACTCTCCTTTGAGGAATACAGAACAGCCTCAACGGCTGTAGCTTTGAAAAGCACATTATACAATCTCTGATACATAGTCTTAGTTGAATCTGTTTGTTTAATAAAAATGAAGTGAACAAACAAATTAACTGGCCAACTGGTCTAGTTTCCTAAGAATGCCCTCACTGAGCCTCATGTTATAACCACGGTATTGTAGGAAGCGGCTTTAGGGAGTACAGCATGTAAAGATACAGCTTTGGACAGGATTTACATCACCGTGTGTGAGAATTGGAACCTCTCTAATCCACCAGAAATCAACTGTCGCTTTAAGGAGCCAACACAACAGGAAAGGTTGAGCTAGTCAAATGATTCAATGAACTTCCTTTTGATGCTCTCTTTTAAGCACTAAACTAAAAATCAGTTAAACCCTTATGGATAAATAGTGTTTTATCCACTTTAATATCTAATCTTCCAGTTTGATTTTATGGCCAAACATATTATTATTTTTCTGATCTACAGTCCCACTGGCATCGCTTTCATTCATGATGTGACTTTCATGTACCCAGCAAGCCTTTCAGATAAGGTTTCCAAATGGTCATCTGCGCTGGAAGCAGATACCACATTCTTTATGAGAGTTTCACAATGTAATAGGTTCTTGTCACTATATTAATGAAATCAGAGCTATTCTCTCCATATCCTGGGAAAGTTGGGGTTTCTTTTCCACTTTTTTATTATAACAGTAAAATAAAAGTTGGAAAGAGACTTTAAAAGTGCCATGGAAAAAATTACAAGGTAAAGACGAACTTTTTTTTCAATACACAAAGAATTACCTTTTTACTATTGTATTTCTATTTCAGTCTAGATAATTCAAATGATCTGCAACCACATTTCAACCAATACTGGGTTAATAAAGTGCATATTGTTCAAATCAGACATTGCAACCCTAGTCACACCAATCTATAAAGCAATCTATACTAATACAAGGGTAATATGCTAATGAGACCAGAAGTCTTCCAGATGTCCATCCAGACAAAGCCACAGTGGCAGGGCGCCGCCGCGGGAATGGGAGTGGAGGTGGAGGCTGCGCCGCTGCCCCTTTCACAGAGGCAGTGTGGAGAGGTCTTGGTGTGGGCTGGTCCAGCGCCACGACCCTTTCACAGAGGCGGTGCAGGAGAGGGGGCTGTGCGGGACAAGCCTTGGTGCTGCCCCTTCTGTGGAGGCGGCATGGGAGAGGCTGCGGTGGGGGCCCGGTCCTGGCCCCACGTCTCTACAGAGGCTGGACAGGGTGTGACCTGCTGTGCCTCAACCTCCCACAGTCCCTACCCCAGCCAGCCTGGCCACAGATTGTCCCACCAGTGGGCAGGAGGTGGGGCCAGCACTAAGAAGTGAGTGCCGAGGGCTGGCAGCCATGGAAGCTGACAGTGGCAGCAGCAGCAGGTGATGGGGGCAGCGCCTTCCCATGATTGGCCCGGTCGCCTCCTGCAGGGAGCGGGCCTAAGCCATCAGTAGAACATCCCCTTAGGGCTCCCAGACTGTGAGAGCGGGCAGGCCGGGCTGAGTGATCCCACCCCCAGTGCATGAATTTTCGTGCACCAGGCCTCTAGTATCTATAATAATGAAAGGCTAATATGCAAATGGTTTTCACTTCCTCATGCCATAACAACTGATCAGTAGGAGGTTGTATCCCAGCCCAGCCCTAGCTTGGGACGTGACTGACACTGTGTCTCCACCCGGCACTGGCTGAGGACGTGACGTGCCTGCGAGGCTTGATGGGGGTGGGGCCGGCAGGGTCTGGGTCTCACGTGATGTTGAGGTCCATGTGGGTGAGCAGAGATTTGAATCTGGCGCACCCCAGACTCTGACAGGAGGGAGGAGGGAGCCGGAAACCCGCACCCAGGACCCACACACCAGGGCAGTGGCAGTTAGTGGCGATCAGGCTGGCAGGGGAGAGCAGTTAGGGGTGATCAGGCCTGCATGCAGAAGCAGTTAGGGGTGATCAGGCAGGGGGACAGGAGAGTGGTTAGGAGCCAGCGATCCCGGTTTGTGAGAGGGATGTCTGACTGCTGGTTTAGGCCTGACACCTGTGGACATCCCCCGAGGGTTCCCGGATTAGAGAGGGTGCAGGCCGGATTAGAGAGGGTGCAGGCCTGGCTGAGGGACCAACCCCACTCCCCATGCACGAATTCCATGCACCGGGCCTCTAGTATAATATAAGGGTAAAATGGTGATTAAGTTACTAGTGGTATTTATTTATTACATTTAATTTATTTTAGGGAGGGAGTTGTCACATGGGGAGGAAGTGTCTACTAGAATCTGGTGGATAGAGGCCAGGAATGCTGGTAAACATCCTATAATATGGAGGGCAACCCTTTATAACAAAAAATTGATTAGTGATGTTTAGATGTGCCTTTTTCCTTAGAAACTACCACAACCTACTATGGCTATCAAAGGTCCATCTTTCAGTTCTCCTTCCTAAGAAAGATTGTTCCCAATAGTGATTGTCAAATTATTTTTTCACATATAATTGTTTTTAGCTTGATGTAGATAACTTTTACTTAAAAAATAAATAAAATATACAAAAGGACCTTCAAGAAAGAGCATTTCAAGACAGCCTTGTTTGGATACAACATTTAGGTATTTAGGTATATTTTTTTGTAATCTAATAAAACTCACATAGTATTTGGATTCGGAAGTTTTACTCATCTTCAATTTTGTTTAAATGCTTTAAACCAAAAATTTTGAAAAGAGCCTAAATGAAGGTCAGGAGAAAACAACAGGGATTAATAGAATGAGGATTGTGAAGTATCTTGATTAAACCAGACTTCCTCACAGTATTGGACTCTAGCTTGCAAAGTTGTTATATGACCAACTATATCATGCTGAGGTAAATCCTCTATAACCACCAGGATGGTTTATGATGTCGGCTCAGTATTTCCATTGTCTTACTCCCTTGCATAATTTATCCTTTGGGTCTTTATTCACATTAATATCCTAGGGGGTGTCTTGCACATGATTGTTGCCTACTGCTTCCCAAATGTTTTTCAGATATGTTTTCTCATCTGCTACCAACAACTTTTCTTCTACCTATCTTTGTTTTACAAATAAACAAATATCTAAGGAAGTAGCAGTAAATCCAGCAGTAAATATTTCTCACGCTATCATCTTTCCTCTTTACTCCATTGCCACCTAACAATTTGACCCATCTTCTGCCCATTTCCTAATGAAGTTTCTTTTTTGTTTGTTTGTTGCTAATTTGTTTTATATCTCTTTATATAAAATATCTTCCTTTTATAAATGGGTAATTAAAAAAGATGAGCTTAGCTGGTGTGGCTCAGTGGATTGAACATTGTCCCATGGACCAAGAGATCTGGGTTTAATCCCTAGTCAGGGCACATGCCCAGGTTGCAGGCTCAATTCCAAGATGCAGGAGGCAACTGATCTACTAATATGAATCTCTCTCATCATTGGTGTTTCTATCTCTTTCTCCCACTCATTTCCTCTCTACCTAAAAATCAATAAAACTATTTCAAAAAAAAAAAGATGAGTCCATTTATAGTAAAAGCATAGCCTCAAGTAAGACATTTAAGGATACCAATCTAAAAGTCACTATCTGTGACGTAATAGTATAGCTATTACTGATTGCCGTTACTACTTATCTACCTTTTCCCTTTCAGCTTCTGCTGCCAAGTTTAAATCTGAACATAGTGGTTTTCAGGCAGGGGCTTACTGGTTCCTTACCCTGGATTCATTCTTGTCAGCCATGGAAAAGTTACTTAATCTACCCATGTCTCATTTTCCCTCCCTGTGAAATAAAGATGATGATAATAATATAAATAGTTCTCACTTTCTCATTGAAAAAATTATATTAGATAAGGAATGTAAAGTTCCTTAGAATAGCATAGTCCCTACTAGAATGTAAGCACTAAGTAATCGTTGTTTATTGTTTTTGGTAGCGTAGTATCCTGAAATGTAGTTTTATAAATTTGTTCTCAAAAGATTTAGATTTTGTCAATAAAAATGAGCAACTCTTAAGGTCATATTAAAGAAATTTCCATATGTGTGTATCTAGTGTTCTAGTTCTCTGCCTACCTAAGGTAAACTTCATAAATCAATATTTATTGAGTAACTTCTATATGCTTTTATAGGCTTCCTTATAGTGGTCCTCAACTGGGGATAACTTTAAATGATCAAATATTTTTCATCATCACCACTGGCAAGTCTTACTGAGGCCAAGGATGCTACTAAACATCCAAGAATGCAGGACAGCCCCACAACACAGAATTATCCAACCCTCAGGTCAACAGTGCTTCACGGTTGAGGAACTCTGCTCTTCTGGAAAGAGAAGAAGTACAAGATGTCATCATTGCTAGCAGTTTCAGTTTTGTTAGAAAATGCCTATCAAATAATAGAAATGTATTTAGAATGATACCTGTTAACACTGAAAGAGTTATGCTAGTTCGTCTTGAGAACTGGTTGGATTCATGAGAAGGTGTCTGAATATGGACAAAACTGTATGCTTAGATAAGTCACAGTGGTCTTGAAAATATACCTTAAAATCCTCTGTTTTATAATAATTTAATATGAAAATTAGATATTATATTTCACTACCAGCCATATTATTTCTTTAAGCTACTTGTTGAAGTGGTACAAATTATTGTTGTTTTTCTTTGAATGAAGATTACATAGATATCTAGAGTAGGAATGCAGGTTTAAGCAACACAAGTTTATATTGATATTCAAGTGGGCATCATCAAATGGTATTTATTGATTGGTAATTTTTAATGTATATTAAAATATTCTAATTTTCACAGTAATTTGAATTAAGTGATTTCATGTGAGCATAACTAATACCAATGGCATTTGCCTTTAGTCACAATTATTTGTTCTTGTTTTCTTACTCAACATGAAATCATTCTCTTTTTTACCTGAACATTTTCCTTTGACAATCTCAAACCTATGTATCAAAATGGCATGTTATGTTGGACTTTTCTGATAAATTTTTGGTAGAGATAGTTGTGTGTGTGAGAGTATGTGTATGTGTGTATTTAGGTTTCCACTTAAAGTTCAGTGCCAAAGCTAGAGTACTTATACATTTTCTAAATGTGTTTTAAGCAATAAGTTGTACAACATTTTTAGAACATGTGTTAAGCTATTTCTCTAAGAATGAAGCTCTTAACAAAACATAAGCACTCTGCATGAGATCTTAGCAGCAAAGTGCTTAAAAGATAAAGTAAGAATTGGTACCATGGGAAGAACACCAGCTGTAGAGCGCACAGGTCCATTATGAGAAGTATGGTGGTGGGTAGGGAGAAAATGATTTAATCAGGAGTAAAACCAATTTTATTATAAGGGCACGCAGGGGGTGTGGCACCATAGTGAGAGGGACATTTCAAAATATCTGACAGATTTCAACAATGTGAAAACCCTGTTCTTTAAAGTGACAGTAAACCCCATCAGGTCTCCCTTTTTGATGCTATTGTTAACAGTTGACTGTTTAAAGCTGGCCTGCTAAGATGCTGTCGTCCTATTTCAATAGTGTGTAGTCAAATAAAAGACTAATTGTTGAAATACAATCAATCAAAAATGATTGCAGGGCAGAAGGAAGGTCTCCTCTGCTGACTTTGTTGTGGATCATGTTATTGTGTTATGAGTGAGGTAGGAATGGAGAGTAAAAAGGGAGAAAAAGAAGTAGCCTGTCTGAAATACGCATACCCACCTTCATTCCTTCTCATTGCAAGCATCCTGGTGAGCAGGAACATCACTTACTAGCCCTGGAAATAATAAAATAATAGTCCATTTAGAAAAAAGATCTGATAAGGATTTCAGCTAATATTTTTAAAAGGACATGAACAGTATTAGCAAAACAGCTCATGCAGAGATTCCCTACAGTGACAATTCTCAGCTTTTTTTTTATTTTTACAATTTCCGTACAAATTCTTCTCTGCATTGAAAAACTGATACCAAGAGGGCATGTGCATGTGAGCCTAAGACATTGGTAAAGAAACAAAATTCCAGTTGACCAAATACCTGTTAAATTCTTGCCAGGATATTCAGCTTTTCAGTGAACCCTCAGGTTGTCTGAAATGAGTAGCTTTAGTTTTCATTAAGCCCAGAATCCAAAATCTTTCCCATGTCGCATGTTTGGAAAGACAAATACTATGGATCAGCTGCAATGCTTTTGTGCCTGTGTCCTTTTAGCTGTATGGAAGGATGTCGTTTTCAGACCCTAGTCTATCACTTTTTGGGTGAAAATGATTCCAGGCTTTCATATTGAGGGCAAAAGGGGAAAAAAATAATAACCTGACATCCCTTTATTTACTCTAAAAACTTCATTTTGGCATTTACTGTCTTGCATATGTAAACGTTTCAGCTCGCTCAGGCTTCCCAAGCAAGCATTTCCGTTGTTTCTGAGAGGAGTTGGTAAGCGCTTGTGGTTTGTCTTTCGTGTGTTATCATTTCTGACAGCTTTGCATAGCCTGCGTGGGCCAACAGGGGTCTGTCTAATATTGTTTCTGGGCACATTTTCCTCCATGAGATGAGAACTAAAAAAAGATATTTTTGAAGCAGTAAGAAGGAATTAATATCCTTTCTCACTCAGTATTCTATTCCTTGCTGACTTTATATTCAGAAGAGAAAGAGAGAAAGAGAGAGAGAGAGAGAGAGAGAGAGAGAGAGAGAGAGAGAGAGGTGTTAGCCATTATTCCCTTGTACATAGCAAGGCTAACACATGTAAAGCAATAACTCATTTTCTATTGCCATGTTTAGCATATGTCTCCTGTTGGCTCAGCAAGGCCTTTAGGCCGGTCCCTTGAGCCGGCCATCATTGGCAACTCTTAGCCCCTCGGCCTCAAACCCAAATAGCTTTGAATCACGTTGAGCTGTGATGCTAATTTTCATACTGCTGCATTATGGGAATAAATGTATCTGACATACTGTGTCAATGGTGCTGTCTCTTTGTGTGTCTTGTTTTTTTGTTAGCTGCATTCCTACAGATGGTATTCCATTGAAAATGTTCCCTTCCTACGGAAAAAAAAAAAGAGAGAAAGAAAAAAAAATGCACAGCACCAAACCTCTAGGTGCAGAAGGCTGTTAACGGTTGCTGATGATAGTAGGCAAACATTAACATAATAATTAGTGTCTTGTAATTGTTTCATTAAAACCAGTTGTTCCATTTCTCCTCGTGTTTTCCCAGAAGAGAAGCTGAATTTGGACGACAGCCAGTGGGAGGACATCCACGTTGTCACCGGAGCACTGAAGATGTTTTTCCGGGAGCTGCCTGAGC
>NW_006294418.1:2709981-2745760 GCF_000327345.1 Myotis davidii
TCGCACACAGGCGCGGTTGGCGGAGTGAGCTGGCAGCGTGGAATTATTAAGTAAATAATAAGAGAGACGATAATAGCAATCACGGAGATAATAATATCCCCAATGAATGCTCCACACCTTTCAGTTTAGTGTTTGTGTTTTTGATGGCTTACTTTTTTTTTTTATTTCTGGCCCTGTAATATTATCTGCATGTGTGTTTTTTTAATAAAAAAAAAATAGGCATTCTATTTAGGGCGACCAGTTTTCCACCAAGCCTCCTCCAATGAAAATAGCTTCTCATAGACTCTGTTTTGAAGGGGTCACCATTGGCACCCCCACCCGTTCCTTTAGACTTTCAGAATTGCAATGAATATAACTGTGTACAAATGGGATCTTTAAAAAGAACCTCGGTACATTAAATATTACATTTCATAATGAAGTGTTAAATCATCGACTGAGGCATCGCCTTCTCACTCACTCACCTTTCACCCACCAACATGGGTAAAAAGCTACAGTTTGCTTATGAGCAGAGTGAGTACTAAAATAAATAATGGCAAGTTTCTTCTACTAATCTGGTGACTTTTGTAGGAGTTATCTCACTCAACTAGCCAGTTATCATTGTACACTCTGAGAAGCTTCCTTTTCTATTATTTTCTCATCCATAAAGCACATACATTTAAGAAATAATGAATGAATGAATGAATGAATGAAAATCCAAATGCAAGGAAACTTCTGCTATTGGTTCTTAGAGAAGCAATTACTAGTTCATCTCTAAATGTAATCTCTTAGAGTACACTTCCTATAATTGTGACAGCTTGGAAAAAGTTTCCTGGCAAGTAGACTGATTCAAGGAGGAAAATGAAAGAAGAAAGAAAGGTAAAATTAAAAAGCTTGCAAGCCTGGCAGGAGCTTAATTAAAGTCCAAACAAGAAAAATCTGCAAGAAAAAAAAAATGCTGTACTTAGGAGGTCTGATCTTGGCTGGCGGTGTATGCTGTGTTCCCATTAGTGGGAGTGGGGACTTGGGGAGCCCATGTTGGAGAACAGCCCCTCAATATGCCCTTTTATTCTGTTTTTTTATTATTATTATCATTATTATTTCACACACAAAAGCTGTGGCAAAATGATATCAACAGGAATAAAGCAGACTTTTCTCTCCCCAATTCTTTCTCTTGATGCCTGCTCATGATTTCAGATTGTGTTGTTATTCTTGTTGAATATAGTAGCCGTGCTCTAACTATGGGCTTTGAGGTGAGGCTGGAGCTCTTATCTCCTGTCCTAACATTTCATTACATGCACTTCTGCTTCTGGAAGAAAACAGTATTTTATAGTTCCAGGGCTCTCAACTTAAAAGGAGGAATAAAGGACAAATAAACAAGCATACATTTCCATAACAGCTGATTCTGATACTCTGTCTTGGATCACACAAGCTTGGAATATGGTTCCCAATTATAGGACAGTGTTCTGGTAGGAAATTGGAGAGACTTGCATTGGGGCACCTATCTCTAATTAGACACATTTAAAGAAGTCATACGAATTTCACACCATGGTACCCATACTTTTAAGTGAAGATGATCTTATTTGGAAATATATTTGTGCATGTGCTGATTTGAGGCTGTGATGTAGGATACCCATCAGTGAAGGTCCCCTTAGTTCATCTGAATAGGCAAGCCATTCCCTTAGTTTAAGATTCATGGAAAGCAGGCCCTCAGAATCCAGGTTGCAGGGGGGTGTTCTTTGAATTTTCAGAAAGAGCAGGACCACCTCTGTACTATTCTATGACTCAGGCCCAAGCTGGACAGAATTTCAGAAACCCTGGCATCGTCAGAACAAGGCAATGTTGAGATGGGAAGCAGACTGTCCTGACGATGGCTATTGCCAGCACTTATAAAGTAGGTGATGGTGAGAACTAATGTGACGGTGCTTAAGAAAATTCTTTAAAAATGTAAGATATCGTGCCCTAGCCGGTTTTTCTCAGTGGATAGAGTGTCAGCCTACAAACTGAAGGGTTCCGCCTGAGTTTGATTCTGGTCAAAGGTACATGCCCAGGTTGTGGGCTCAATCCCCAGTAGAGGGCATGCAGGAGGCAGCCTATCAGTGATGCTCTCTCATTGATGTTTCTATCTCTCCCCCTCCCTTCCTCTCTGAAATCAACTATATATATATGAAAAATTTATATATATATATATATATGAAAAATTTAAGATATCTCATAAATACTTATTTATTTGAGAAATCCATTTAGAAGTGAAGAGAAAGGCAACATTTCCTTCATTGCTCAAGGAAGGAGAATAGGAGAATCAATTTGAGAAACCTTGCCTTACCTAACTCAAGATAGTACTTAATTAATACGTAAAGTGGAGGGACTAACCAACAAGGTAATATGTCTGAGAAATATGGTATGAAGCTGGGTGGAGGCATATGCTTACTAACCTGTGTATTTGGGATAACCTTGGAATTAGTTTTTGTGTTCTAAACTAAGCTCTAGGTTATAATTCATATTGAAACATACTTGAGAAGTAAGAGAATAGCCACCTAGGTCCTTAGCAACAGTGAAACCACACCAGAGGAAGTATTTTGATCCCATTGTGCACCAATTGAGTAAAAAAGAATTCAAAATATAAATTTAAATATAGTAATATTTATACAGTCCCAGAGGCATGCTAAGCTTTATCATATCTCTCAGTCTCTTAAAATCTGTACAGTGAGAAGCTCTCTACCTGTCCATGAATTCTTAGCTTTTTACAAAAGGCATAAACCAGGAATCGACCAGGTAAGATAAACTCACAGGGGAGATGACCACATATGCTGGCTCTGAGCTCCTTCGGCTCTTCTCACTTCACTTTTGCACTCTACCATCGGAAGCTTGACCTTAGCCAGCTCTACTGTAGCTCTTAGAAGCCACCAGCAGTCGGTAGCAATGGGTGGGGGGAGAAAAGACCAGCCAGTTGATGAGTTTATCCCCACCCCCTGCCTTGGTTGGCTTCTCTACCTGAGGATCCATCTCCTCGATGGCTTCCACCCTGTGCTTCCAGCTTCTGTCTTGTGATGTGGATTTTCCTCTTTTTCCAGCCTGGTAGTGGCTTCCTGCAATGGCTAGTTTTCTGGTTTCTTCTCTCTTCTTTATTTGACTATAAGCTTCCTCATTAGAGGATAACCAGTTCTTGTATCAAGATAGTTTGTTCCATTGGCATAAATAATTGAAGTGGTTTCTGTGCTTTGGTTAAAACACTAGCAGAACACCATGCCAGTCAATGTCACAGTTCATGGAGCTATAACATTATTTCCCTTTTCTCTCTCACTGCCCCCAAGCCCAGTTTGTGGAGGCTTTACATTTTTAAATTGAGAGATCTGTTACCCTTTTATGACAGAGTTAAAAGGTGAATAGACCAAAGGAATTTTACATCCATCTGGAATGCTTTACCTCTGAGGAAGAAATTTTATTTCATGTATAAGCAATTAATGACTGCTTATGCTATTTGAATTACTGTTAATTTTCATTATATGTTTGAAAGTCATCATTACATATTCCAAGAAAAGAGAACAGAAGGCATTTACTTTTTTAAATAGTTTTTTTTTTTACCCAAAACAAACATTAATATGATAAGAACTTGCAATTGCCATAGTGATCCCTTGTCTGATAATACCCATTGGGATAACAAAAACACTAGAGATTGTTTTACATTTCAGAATGCAAGTACCACAGTTATTGATCTGAAATTCTATACTTAAGGTCAATGCAACTGGGTCACCTGCAGAGTTACTTCATGGGGACTTAACCCACTGACTGCAGTGACTAATTCCCTGGAATTGACTTTGCTGAAGGCATTATTAGTACTGCAAATGGGAACTGGGTACAGAAACACAGCTCTAGGGTTTTATGACAGGTAATACAATCTGTGGCCACAGGCCTGCAGGGCTCTGGACATTTCCAGTACATCTAAATCCTAGGAAATGTACCAAGTTCACCTCTATTGCCATTTTATTTTTGTCCTGGTAACTCTACAGATCCAAAGAAAAGAGACAAAAAAAACCAGTGTCTTTTCTATTTTAATATCTGCATTTTTCTAAAATCCCTGAGAAATGGAAAGAGAGAAGAAAAACTCATTGTATTTTTATAATTATATCACCTTTTTTCCTGAGAATAACACAAAGCAGGAGATATTGGTGAAGTGAAAAAATTATGTGAAAAATAATTTCTAGCTCATAAAGATAGTATCAGAATCAAATAATATATTTTTCTTACTCTATATTAGATGCTCAATAAATGATTGGAAGGAAATTCATTTTTTTTAGAGTAAAGCAAATCACAAAATAGTTCCCAAGTTCACATGGCTCAAAAGATTATATTTAGGCCAAAACCGGTTTGGCTCAGTGGATGGAGTGGTGGCTGGCGGACTGAAGGGTCCCGGGTTCAATTCCGGTCAAGGGCATGTACCTGGGCTGCGGGCGCATCCCCAGTGGGAGATGTGCAGGAGGCGGCTGGTCGATGTTTCGCTCTCATCGATGTTTCTAACTCTGTCTCTCAACCTTCCTTTCTGTAAAAAAATCAATAAAATATATATAATAAAAAGATTATATTTAGCATCGGTTCCAGTCTCTAAAACAGGGGTGGGCAAACTTTTTGACTCGAGGGCCACAATGGGTTCTTAAACTGGACCGGAGGGCCAGAACAAAAGCATGGAGGGAGTGTTTGTGTGAACTAATATAAATTCAAAGTAAACATCATTACATAAAAGGGTATGGTCCTTTTTTTTTTTTTTTAGTTTTATTCTTTTCAACCGGGCCAGATTCGGCCCGCGGGCCGTAGTTTGCCCACGGCTGCTCTAAAACATAAATATTTTCCATCTTCTTACATTGCATTTCTGGGAATTTTTATCTAATTTTTTTTTTTGCTCGAAGAATAACTAATTAGGCACTGCCAAATATCTGGCTGTTAAATTACCCTATATAAGGACTATACCATATGTCCTATATCATTCTATATAAAACCACAATCTTTCCTATTTTTAAAAAAATAACAAGGTTAGAATTAAACTAAATGATCAGAAACACTAGTTTTGGAGTTTCAATCAGAAATAAGGTAGAACTTTTCAAGAGTGAGCAATGTTTCATTAAATAAGGTAGAACTTTCCAAGAGTGAGCAATGTTTCAGTATTTACTACTAGATACCACAAGCATCTATTCTTCAAATGTTAGCCTCTCTGGGTACATTTTTAATTCCCCACTGTATTTTTGTAACTAATTTTTCACCCATACCCTTTGAAATTCATTTAGATATACACAATGTTATTTTCCTATTTAATATGAGTAACTATTTCAAGTTTAGGTATTCTTTTTTTCTAGGTTTTCACTTGTGTCAAATTACAACATGCAACAATCCAAATTTTACAGAGGTGTTTCTGATGGAGAGTGATGGACTGGGCCTATCACTTCACATCCCTGGGCCTGCTCACTTAACTCTTTGTTTTTGTCTCTTCCAGTGGTTACCTTTACAACTCCGGGTAATATCTCTGCTTCATGAATTATCAACTATGGATAGTACCGAATATGAGATATTAACTTATTCCTTCCACTTCCAGCAATATTTAATAGTTAAGTAATACATTTAGGTCTTAAATAATACACATGAACCTGCTTCTTGTTTCATCAACATTCAACAATACCTTTTAACTTCCCTTTGTAAGGTGAATGTATTTTCCTTCCCCCTCTACCTCACTGTCCTTCTTTCAGAATCATTGGTCATTAATGTCATTAACACCTTTAAATTTTGATGGTTGTTCTAAGTCTTCAGTTTGACCAATTAGAAAACTAATAAACAGCATTTATATTTTCACTAGAGGTCCGGTGCATGAAATACATACACTGGGGGGTGGGGGGATGTCCCTCAGCCCAGCCTGCACCCACTCCAATCTGGGACCCCTAGGGGGATGTCCGACTGCCGGTTTAGGCCCGATCCCACAGGCCTCTCACAATTTAGGACTGCTGGCTCCCAACCGCTCACCTGCCTGCCTGCCTGATTGCCCCTAACCACTTCTGCCTGCCAGCCTGATCACCCCCTGGCCACCCGCTAACCACTCCCCTGCCAGCCTAATTGACGTCTAACTGCTCCCCTGCCAGCCCGGTCACCCGTAACACCTTCCCCTGCAGGCCTGGTTTCCCCCAACTGCTCTCCATCCTCTGCAGGCCCAGTCACTTCCAACTGCCCTCTCCTGCTGGCCTGATCACCCACAACTGCCCTCCTCTGCTGGCCATCTTGTGGCGACCATCTTCTGACCACATGGGGGCGGCCATCTTGTGCAGAGCTGTGATGGTCAATTTGCATATTACCTCTTTATTATATAGGATTGTTACAAGTCTGTAACACTGCCTATCTAAGTGGTTTCACAAAGAAGTCTTCTCTAGAGTTCACTGTCATAATCCCTGTACTTCTCAAAGAATACTAGTATTCCTCACCCAGTCAAAAAGAGCCTATTTTATTACACTCCCAAAATGCTGAAACTCTTGGCCACATTTGGTTCTCTTTGTAGTTGGATGATGATTTTCTGGTATAGATTTTATATTATTTTTTTCTGGAGTTTGTAATTTTTTTTTTTTGCTTTCTTTTTTTCTTTTCCAATGTCCTTACTCTTTTCTGACACTATTGCAGAGTCCTGTTTTTTCCAGGACACCTCCTTTCTGGAACCTTCTGCCTTTTTAATTCATATTGAATGGTCACATCCAGGAGTGCTTCAGGGTGCTCAGTGAGGAATTTCTTTCTGCTTCCTGAGTTGGAGCCACTGTTTCCTAGAAGAGATGTGTATTAGTTTTCTGTTGCTGTCATAACAAATTACCTCAAACTTGGTGGCTTCAAATACAGTGATTTCTTATCTTACAGTTCTGTTGGGCAGAAATATGACACTTGGTCTCGCTGGGCTACAAGCAAAGTGTCGGAAGAACAGCATTTCTTCCTGGAGACTCCAGAGGAGAATCCACTTCCTTGCCTTTTCCAGCCTCTAGGCCTTGTTAGTATTTCTTCCTCCACCTTCACAGGCAGCAGTCACACATGACATCACATTACTCTGACCTCTTCCATAGTCATACCTCACTCTGACTTTCTTTCACCTCCATCTTCCATTTTTGAGGACCCTTGTGATTACAGGGGGCTCTCCCAGATAACCAGAATACCTTCCCCACCTCAGGGTTCTTAATCATGTCTCAAAAATATCCTTTACCATGTAAGGGAACATATTCACAGCCTCTGGAAATTAAAGTGTGTACATCTTTGTGGAGCTATTTTTCCTTCTACACCATGTTTTCCCCTCTCCTCATTTTTGCCGGTAGCACCTGCTCCATCTTCATGTCACAAATGCTCTTAATCCATTAACTTTCACCTTTCTTCTCTCAAATCCAAATGATCATCAGAATTGACATGTAAGTGAAACTATAGGTTGATTAGTAGATAATAGAGAAGTACAGAGAATTTACCTCACACATTTACCTATAAGATGTGTTATACATTTGTGAGGGATAGGCTTAAATGTTTGACTCAAGCCTGGACCAAAGGTCATTTATTGAAGGACTATCTGATGGTTTCATTTTGGTCAACTTCTTCTCTTCAGCTCTTTGGTGCTCATGATTGAGCATGTGAGTTTGTATTTGTTGACTTGTATTCTGAGTTTCCAAATTTGCCTTTTGTGTATAAAAATAATTACTTTTTTTCCACCCCTGAGTAGTGTTCTATACATTTCCCATCATGGGAATGCAATCAAAGCTAACTTCTTGATCAAAACAGTCTTATTAATTATTTAGTTATTATATGAATTATTAAATATTAATACTAATATAAATTTCTTTGTCATGTTTTCCAGCTTCTCTTAAGAAAACATTAGATATAATGCTTATTATATATATCACATTTATTTATAAATGTGCATATACCTGTATGTATGTATATACATATGTATATAATAGATATTAGTAATGTTATATACATGTCTTCAATTTAAAGGCTGTAGTCACACATGCATTTGAAGACAATATATCTTTGAATACCCAGATTTTGGAAACACTGATTAATTATGCAGTAAAACGAATTGCAAGCAATGGTATCCATAAGATTGACTCAGCACCATTAAAATGCAGGCTGTTATCACCAAAGGTAGAGCATACCCCGTGCCTAGTTCTTAAATACAACTAATCTACCTGTCATATATATGACATGTATATTAACTACTCCTATATTCTGTCAGTCACACCATCCTCATATAAAAATGATTTACATTAAAGATATTGCCCTATGACAGAAAGCATCTGTTGCATGTCCAAATGTTTCCCCCTCAATGGCCATTATGCCATTTTACCTTTAAAGTATATTTTCAGTAGTAATTAGGGGTGGGGGAAAACGCCAGTCAAGTATATTTGCAAATATTTCCTTTACTCTTGACTTTTTCTTGCCCTTTGTTCAAACTATTTCTGATGCATCATCAACTTCATGATGACACTTTGGAAGAAAAGAAACAGAGCTTGCAAGGCACTTGATTACAAACAGTCACTAAACTGTAAAGCATGATAGTGACAAATTGCCTTAAAACTAGAGAAAGTAGAAAGCAGGGTTTGAAGGGTTACCACAAAGAAACCAGAGATGTAAAAATAATGTAGTATAAAAATATCCTCCATGCACCATTTTAAGGAAATTTAAATTAAAATAAAGAGAGATTTTACAAATATCCCCCTTCTACTAAAATTTCCAGTGCAAGCTAACGTTCTAACAGACTTGGCAAAGTTTTTTCTTGTGGTTGCTTTTTAATCAGTGTGTGTGTGTGTGTGTGTGTGTGTGTGTGTGTGTGTGTGTGTTTAACAAACTAAAAATTTTATAGCTGATGCCCAGCTTGTCTCTTAACTCATTCTAATTATATTCATAATTAAATTGTAAAAAAATAAATAGTTGACTAGAGCCAAATGGCTTGCACAGGTGTCTTTTTGTAGGAATGCTTTAGTTGGTAGACAATAAACAACTGGACCTCCATCTACTTAATTTGGCTTAATGAAAAGTCCTTTATAAGTAAAACTAGAAGGGGATTCAGAACTAAAATTGGTCCTTAACTCTGAAATTAATTGAGTGGTAAGACATTAGCTCCACTGAAAATGTGGTGTTTGTCTTTTTGTTTTTCCTTAAAACTTTTCTTTTACTTGAACTCCTTTCTTCCATAGTCTTAAGAGATCACTTTTCAAAGCAATAAAACCTTCAAGCTGAGCAATCAGCCAGCAGGCCTTCGTGAGTCAGCTTCCTGAGCATCCCTGCTCCCACTGAATAGACGTGCTGCCAAAAGATGTATAACAAAATGCAGAATTTCACCTCAATACCTCAGTGCAAAACAGTTATCTTGACCCATTCCTCTCATGGTAGACTTACATCACTGATTTCATTGCCTGTTATCAAGTTCACTGCATCAATAGGTTCTGACGAAACTGAGGGTTTGTGATCTTTTTCATGTCATAACTGAGACGCCTGCCTCGCTTAACATTCTTGGGGTTGACACAAGCACTGAATTGTGATCACCACTGAGGGGCCTTCCAAAAAATGCTGTACCCACCCACTTCCATCTCTGACTGGCTACATCTCCTACTTCCCCAGTAAGTTTTTTCTCTCTCATTCAATCCAGTGTGATTCTGATTATAAATATAATCCAAATGCTGCAGCTGGCTTGGCATTGCATTTTGAGGAAAATCCCGATTCTTTGTGAGCTTTGCAAAATCTTACATGATCTGGTGGCCCACATTTCTCTTGCCATGACTGCCTCATTCATGCCTGTTGGTCTCCTGACTCTTCATTGAGTTCCTCAGGTGCACGGAGGGTCTTTGCCCAATCTCTCTATCAGTGGCATGTCCCCAGATGGCCACTTACATGCTAACTTCTCAGTGAGGTTATTCTCAACAGCTAAGCCAAAATTTCTACCTGCAAGGCATACCACCACCTCCATTCAACTATGACTCCACTATTTACTACCTGCAAGACCTGTAAGAGCCAATTCTTAGCTTCAATTTTCCGATCTATGAAATGATGTAAAAATAGTATCGTCCCCCTGGGGATTGGGATGAATTTGATGAAATGCTAATCATGACAAAGCACTTTCAGATTTCCTGGCACATTGTACTCAGTAATTGTTAGCTCATATTATTAAATCAGAGTGCAACCAGACTGTCCTTAGAACAAACTCCCAGATGACCTTTGGTCCATTCTCACAAGCATTTCCATTCCTCTAGTAAAGCTGCCTTAAGCAACACATATGACTATCCTTATTCTGCTTTAATATGTCTTTCTAGAATTCCAAACCACATCAAATATGTTTAGGATATTATACAGGATATTCTATTGCTTCATGATCTAGGAACTCCCACTTTCCTTCTTTTATCTCCTAACATTTCTCCTTTGTTGTGCAGGTATTTCCCAGGCACATCCCCACTTAGTTAGTCCAAAGTCTGTCACTTTATTCTAGAATGTACATCTTAAAATCATAACCCAGAGGCTTACCATTTTCTCCAACATGACACTGTCTTGTGTCTATTAAATATTAGTAAATCTGTCAAATTCAGTGACACTGGAAGAGGCAATTTCAAAGTCATCCCTCCTCCCTGTTGGGAAATTAGCTACCTACCTTGCTGATAGTATATATCCTGTATTTCAGCTTGTGAAGGTCACAGACTCGTTGGTGGGTGAGGAGCTTATGGTGTGGCAGGGTAGGCTAAACACTAGCCTGTGCAAATATTTGTAAGAATGTAAGTCTTCCTCACAGTTAAAAACATTAAAAGGGTTATCAAATAAAACGTAATCAAGGAGTTAACCTTCCTCATACACACACATAGACACAGGGACACAGACACAGACATGCACACACACTTGTTTTCCAAATCAGGAATGTTTCAGATTTTTCTTTTCAACTCTCATGACTTATGATAGTCTAGCTTTAAAAAGATAGATTTATTTATTATTATTTTTTTACAATTATCTCAGGAGAATTTCCACAGTAACCTCTCTTGAGCTGTTTTCAAAACTTGATACAGCCCTGGCCAGCATGACTCAGTAGTTCAAACCAAAGGGTTGCATTCTGGTCAAAGGCACCTACCTGGGTTGCAGGTTCCCTGCCCATATCGAGGTGCTTGTGGGAAGCAACCAGTTGATGTGGCTCTCTCACATCAATATTTCTCTCTCCCCCTCCCTTCCATTCTCTCTAAAATCAGGGAAAAATTATCCTCCTGTGAGGATTAACAAACAAACAAAAACTGTACAGAATGAGAACTGATCCCGTTCCCTGCTTTCTCTGACTTGCTCACGCTCAGTCACATGCTCTCATTTGCTCAAGCCCTGTCTTTACTCTAGTTCTCCGCCTCTCTGTCACTAAAGGGATTTTCTTTCAGTAGCTTCTAATAATACTATCATGGGCTCCTTGAAATGTGGCATTTCTTTGTTTGGCTCACACCTTACTGTTCTGGAGAATTAAACGTTAGATGTGATGTCTGCTGGAGTACTACACATTTCCTGGGGAATACTGCTCATGTTGGAGTCGCGGAATCTCCTCACTAAGAATTATCATGTGACTTGGAGAATGAAATTTCCTCCTAAGGATTGACTCATACCTTTATTTTCTACCTGTGCTTTGGGAAACATAAACATGGAAAATGAATACAGTCTTATAGAAAACAAGTAGCAGTGCTGGTTTTAAGAGTAAACATAATATGCTTAGAAGAAAGAAAGCAAACCTATTTTTAAAACTTCATGAACTATAAAAGAAGTTATATTGGCTAATTGTGAGACATTTTTCCTTTCATTGACTTATTTATATAGTTTTCTATTTAAATGTGAAGATCCACCCCTTCCCCACTTGTATTTTATGCAATACCTTTCTTTTTCAGCAAATTGAAATTGTAAAAGTTCAAATGCCAGGGCCCTGAGACCATGATTGCTATCTAACCCATCAGCTCTTGGCCCCTTTCTCTTTTTCTTCTCACTTTGCATGTCCAGCAGGTGAAAGGTTGACTCTTTCAGATCTCAAGCCTATTCCTCTGCCAACTGATGGGTGGGCAGACCTAATTAGTGCCATCTGTTGTGCTAGTTGTGGGTTGATACTGTCTTACCAGCAGATGAAATCAACAATATTTTGGGCTCCTCCAAGCTCCTAACTCTGAGCTCACTAGTAGGATTATTCTTTGACACTTCTTGTGTATGATTTTCTGAGTATCTAATTTTCACCTAAGAAGGAACTACTACCTCATTAAAATTTTTTTCAGAAATTTCTATTTCTCTGTGCTCGATTATGAAAATGTTTCAGCAAACATTACACACAGGAAGAGCTCAGAGCCCACTGCATATGATGCTCAAGTCTGTAATTCTCAGGACTTCGGAGAGCTGGATTCCTGGATACATATAGAGCAGTGCTAGCCAAGCAGAAGACCCTGAGCTTTCCACAAATGGGAAAGACAGACCAGCTAGAACAAAGGTAGAAAAAGCACATCAGTCAATGTCAGGATCAAAACAGCATCTTTCTTTAACAGTCCCTTAATATTTGAAAATATTTAAAATATAAGCTCCAATCCCTGCTCAGTGTTCTCCTTTCTTTCTCTGTTCTTTCAATGACACACTAATCCCATCATGAGGCTGCACCTTGTGTCCTCAAGGAAACTTAGTTATGTCCCAAGGGCCCCACCTCCAAGTACCATCACACTGGGGGTTAGGGCTTTAATTGATGAATTGCGGGGGCAAAAATTCAGTTCACAACAGAAATCATACTTCAATGGAGTGTTTTAGTTGTACAGCTTTCTCAGTGCACAATCAACTTTCCTCCCTTATGTCTTTATATTACTTCAACACAAGATTTAGCTCTATTAGTATTATTTAATTATGTTCTTAGGGTCTGAAATTGAATTTAAAGTCCAGGGTGTCACCTTTACCCATTTCTCCCTCATACATGTTTGAACCTACATGCAGAAATGTGCATGTAACCTTGTGCAATTGTGCTCTTTTCCTCATGAGCCCAGGATGTCAAGACAATAACATCACCAGGGGAGTTTGGCTTTACATTTTAAATTTTGCATATTCACAATATTTATCTCACCTGAGTCATATAACAACTGAAACCTGGACCAAAACCTAAGTTTTTAACTATAAGTCCTTCAGTTTCATCATTCAACCTTCCTCTCAGCATTATGATATTTGCAATTTGAGCAATCATCTGCCATGCCCATATCTGGGCCCTAACATACAATTAAAAATTATGTAACAGAGACCGGAAAGCCACTGGGACAATGGAGCGATTAGATGAACAATTTACTATATTTTGGGGAAAACTTTAAACACTGTGCCAGTAAGAAGAATTGTAGAAAAGAACTGTTCAAATTTATAAAGCAGAACCCTTTAGACTTATGGACAGTTTTTGGAATTAATTTAAATTATAAATATTGTAAATTAATAGAGCAGGGTTAATGTAAAAATAAATGCTGTAACTTTCCATATAATTACAGTTCCAAATTGTGCTCTACTCACCATATTTCACTTGAATACATCCAAATGCTATGTGTAGATTTTACCATTTAAGTTAATATTTATAACACTCCTTTGTGCCGATATGATTGTTCCCATTATTTCAAATTAGGAAACTGGGGCTCATCGGTGCTAATTAGCATGCTAAGGCTACCAGCTGGAAGGTGCAGAGCTGAGTTTTGAACTCAGAACTAGAAGATGCCAAAGCTGTTACTTTTAACCATGAGACTAACAGTCTTGCTTGATTTGGACAAAGTGATAACAAATGTCTACTTAGAAATGAGATAATTAGTAGATTTAGATGTGATTCAGATAAAGACTATCTTGTCAAGAACTACAGTGATAGGAAACTAAGTAGAACATAAATAAATTTCTCTGCTCAGACCCTTGGTCTCAAAACCCCATTATTTAAGAAAGGCTTCTGTCTTGATTATTCAATTTAAAATGAAATCAACAAAATTTTTCACTGCTTTCTGTACCCAAGGTGACATTATAGGTGCTCATTCTTTCACCTACATCACTTGAAAAACTTTTAAAAATAAAATTAAATACTGGTAAATACCAAACACATCTAGCAAATGAATAAGGGCATGTTTTAAAGTGTATGTAGAAAAATGTCCTTATTACACTTTCCAGCAAGTGAATTAAGAAATAACATCATAGCCCTGGACATTGTGGCTCAGTTAGCTGGGCATCCTCCTGTGTACCGAAAGGTCGCTGGTTTGATTCCTGGTCAGGGCACATGCCCGGGTTTTGGGCTCGATCCCAGAAAGAGGGTGTGCAGGAGGCAGCCGATCGATGTTTCGCTCTCAAATCAATCTTTCCCTCTTTCTCCTTCCCCCTTCTCTAAAATCAATTTTTTTAAAAATCTTACAATAAATAGCATTATAATGTTTCTTACAGTTTTCATCATGTGTGCTGTTTAATTGAAAGACAGGCTGCAGCACAGCACCACTTGCCTCTCATGTCATGTGCTAGAAATGTGTTTTCATGGACTCCATAAAATAAATTAATTGTTTCAGCCCATCACATTCATAATTTTTTTAAAATATGTTTTATTGATATTTTTACAGAGAGGAAGGGAGAGGGATAGAGAGTTAGAAACATCGATGAGAGAGAAACATCGACCAACTGCCTCCTGCACACTCCCCACCGGGGATGTGCCTGCAACCAAGGTACATGCCCTTGACGGGAATCGAACCCGGGACCCTTCAGTCTGCAGGCCGACGCTCTATCCACTGAGCCAAACCAGTCAGGGCCACATTCATAATTTAAAAAACACAGATACAGTTCAAATGTTACTGCTATGTCCACTCACAGTGAATGATGGTGCTCTTTTTAAAAAATGTTTAACATCACCCTGGCTGGGTGGCTCAGTTGGTTGGAGTGCCGTCCCATACACCAAAAGGTTGCAGGTTTGATTCCCAAACAGGACACATATAGATTGCAATTCAATTCCTGACTGGGGCATGTATGGGAGGCAACCAATAGATGTTTCTCTCACATTTTCTCTCTCTCTCTAAAATCAATGAAAACATATCCTCAAGTGTGTTTGAAACAGCAAACACACAGTAAAGTACACAGATCATGAGAATATTAATAATGGTGAAAAAATTTTTATAAAATTACTTTTCTAGGCTCTTATGTTTGTGGCTCTTTTCTCTGACAGTTAATTGAAAATTATCTCTTGAATTTTTAAGTATGAAACTGAGTATTCATTGTCTTATGTCTAGGTATAGAACTACACAATATTTATTTTTCCATCTCTTAATGTGACCTAAGCATCTCTGGATTGGAACCATGTCTTACTCATCTTTATAGCTCCAGCGCTAGGTGAATATATAAACATAACGTGCTTTGTGGCGGTGTTGTTTCATATAATTTCTCCTTTAACATAGCAGTGGCCTGCTGAAATGGGGTGTGGGGAGGATTGGTGAGTAGGTGAATAAGAGAGGTGAAACTGCTTGACTTAACCCAGCAGTTCTCAACTTGTGGGTCACGACAATTGGAAAACACATATAGCATATCAGATATTTACATTACATTACAATTCATAACAGTAGCAAAATTACAGTTATGAAGTAGCAATGAAAATAATTTCATTGTTGGGGGTCACCACAACATGAGGAACTGTATTAAAAGGTCGCGGCATTAGGAAGGTTGAGAACCACTGAGTCTTAACCATTTTACTGATAGTAAATTTAAGAATTAACCCCTTACCTCTCTCCAAATGCCCTCATTGGTCTTGTAAGTTGTTACACAGCTACCTTCAGAGGAATAGGCCGACTCTAGTCTTCATATTTTCTATATGTCAAACTACTATTGCTAGATAATTTACAGATTTCATCTTGGTGGTTAAAAAGTTTCTGAAAGAGGGAGGGGAAATTAAACGGGCGAATAAAGTACTGTGATTGAGCTAGTGAACTTGTGCAGTCTTCAAAGGGTTACCCGAACTCCTGCTAGGACCACTTTCCAGACTTAAACGCAGAGCAATGGTGGAGAGAACAGTGAAATTGTACTATAAAAATAAATTACTGTCATGAATATTAAGCAACAAGAATATAATAAACATGACTGTTTGCATGATTCTGATTTATTGGTACTGATATGCGTATAAATTATGACACTAAGTGTTTATTCTAGTTGTTTCAGAATATGGGCCAAACAAAGCTGGGTGGACACTTCCCGCAGACCTTTCCATCTGCCACCAAATTCCTATTTTGTGGCTCCTGTTGCTGAGTTTCTTATGTCGGTGGCATCAGGACCATGTGTGAGCAGCCATTCCCTTTCGTTTACTTTGCAGAAGGAAGTCAATTGCCTTCCCGGAATCTGGTGTTACAACTATGGCCATTATGAATTCTGTTCCCTCACCGTGGAACAACTCCAGCTGCAAAGTGTCTCAAAGGCTAGCCTCACTTGCTGTTAAATAGTGCTCACTTTTGACACAAGAGTGTTCATTACTATTTATGAACCTCTTGGCACCAGATTTTGGCTTTCCCAGTGGTAAACAGCACTGCATTTTGCATCCTTGCTTAGCAGTGGATGTTCGGGATCACTAGTTCTGAGAAGTTAAAGATCAATAGAGAGAGATTGTGTATCCACCTAGTATTTACTGGTACCGCAACTGCCATAATATGACTACACGAGTAGCACAGTGTTGGTCTTGCTGACATTCACAAGTAGAAGTTATTAAGATTAGCCATCAGTTTTAATTGAACTATTTCAAGCCAGATATTTGTTAAACAGGTGGCTAGAATAAAGTAACGCCCAAAGAAATAGCATTCTTCTGCCTCAGGTTTTTAGTTTTTATGTTACATCTCATCAAAGTTTATTTCAGGAGATTAATTATTTTGGAGGTTTTTTTTTTCTCTAACATGGGTGGCAACTCACAAGGAAGATAGACAAAAATGTAATAACCTTCATAAAATATGCAATTGCCACACAGTGAAGTAGACTATATGGGCATAAGTTGAGGATACCTATAAAAAACTGCTGATGATATAAACACTTGGCTGTAGATGAAATGCTTGCTAGAGTTCATGATGAAGCAAGAGCTGTAAGCTACTTAGAGTTGGAACTCTTACAACTTTCTTGGAGGACATTTTCGCTCTCTACATAAAAAGGCTTACAAATATGCATACCTTTGTATTGACTATTACCTATCTAGAAACTTACCTGGGGAAATTTTCAGAGCTATGCACCAGAAAGTGTACAATCTTGCTTTTCAAAATGTTATTTATAATAGTGAAAAATGCAAAAGTAACATATATGTCCAAACTTAGGGAGACTAAAATTATGGCACATTCCTATATTAAATATTATACAGCTGTTATTTTGTGTTGTGGAAAACATTACTTCACAAGGGAAGATGTCAGTACATATTAAATGGGAGCATGAGCATGTACAGTATGAACTTGTTTTAAAATATGTATGTAAACATAAGTAGAAAAAGATTGAAAGTATTTAGTTCAAAATATTAACAAATGTTGTCTCTAAATGACTACAAAAAAAAACTAAGAATAAGTGTATTCATAATGATTACAAAACTAAAAATAAAAAGTTTAAAAAGAGGACATTTGGCCATGTTGTAAGAGATCTCAGAGCCACTCTAAAGGGTTTCCGAATGTGATTCTGACCCCAGTTTCCATCATAGAAACAGATTCCTGGACAGGAATCTGTGGTAGATTTTGATTCAATGTGGTTGGGGTGAAGTTGAGAAGTTTTTACTAAAAATCAGTGAGCAAAGCCTCAGGTGACTCCAATGTGTGGTTAGATTTTAGAACCACTGATGTCAGTTCTTTGTCCTTGATAACAAAAACAAGGAGAGCAGCTCTTCTCATAGTATCTTGACATCACAGCATCTTACCTCAAGCTAAGGTGTGCATTTCTGGAGGGTGGGGGGTGGTATACTGAACAAGTAAGAGGTAATTCCCTGAACTAGAGAAGAACATGCAACTACATGTGATCTAGCAGCACGATAGTGATGAAGAGAATCAGTGCTCTACAGAAGGGAGAGATGAACGTGCAGCAGTTGGGATGACTTCACCAAGGAGTCATTCAGTGTTTATGGAATTTAAAGAGCCAGCCAGGGAAAGAACAGGAGCACATGTCCAGCCCTGAAGTGAGTGTGTTTTAGGGAGAGTGAAGAATCTGAGTAGAATGCAATAAATATTTGGAGGTCACAGCAGAGAAAAGGGAAAGGAGTTACACTTGTGCCAGTATAATAAATCGCAGGAGGTAGATCCCACAGCCTCCTGCCTAACACAGTACCTGCCACTGAAAAGCTACTCAGTAAATATTTGGTCAATAAATTAACTAATAAGTTGCAGATAATTCAGTACTACAGAGAGTTTAAATTTTAATCTACAGCAATGAAAACCCCATTAAACTTTTTAATACCATTAAACATTGTCACTACTTAGTAAAAAACTGTTTTACAGAAATTATGTTGATGGTAATTGGCAGGGTGTGTTTAAGATAAGAAATAGGAGTCAGAAAGCCCTGTTGTGTTGTCTACCTGGAACGATACTTGGCCACCAATCCATGTAAACTGGTGCAAGTGACCCAGTTTTTTCTCTCTGTAACATGATGAAATTACACTATATAAAATTCTGAAATTGAGATCCATAGATAGGCATGAGGCTCATGATCCACTGCCCAAACAGTTGGCCAAATTTGTGTTAATGTCCACCTATGTATTTTCTGGAACAAGATTCTCAGAAGATATTTGACCCAAAAAAAGTTACAGAATAAATGCTATCAAGAGTGTTGTCCATAGAGTGAGAGCATCAGAATCACCTGGGATCTTGCTAGACATACATTTTCAGGGACCCCATTCCACACTTTCTGAAGAACAATTTCTGGGAATGGAGCCCAATGCATGCAAAAGTTGAAGAAGCTAGATGAGTTCACGGTGCCCCTCACCAATTTAAAAATCTTTGACTATTTTGTGAAAGAAAGGATAAAAGAAGGCACCTATAAGAAAGATGACAAATAAGTTGCAAAGATTTAACAACAACTTGGATAAACAATAATGGTCAGGTTTTAAACCTAGGTGACCAAGAGGATGAAAATTATTTGATACAAATAGTGAAGCTGTGATGATGAGTTATTTTACATACAGTAGAAGATTGGACGAAACACAGCCCATTAATGAACTGACTTTTTTCTTGGCTTTATTCTATACATAGGATGGAGACAGCTCAAAGTAACTTTGTGCTCCAAGAAATTATTTCAGGATCACCCAACTAAATATGGCTGTTGAAATACTGAATAGCTGATCAGAAGTTGAAAGTGGTCACAATAAAAATTCTGGAAAAACTGAAGATTCTATGATATATATTGTACATCTGCATGTGCATTTGTGTAGGAAAAAAAGTAAAGCAAAAAAAAAAAAATCAGATTCCCACATTTAAAAAGAGTAATATTATTTTATGAATATGTATAATGTAAAAGTCCTATTTCATAGGTGAGAGAGATTGTTTTAAATTTTTAAACAGAGCATTAAGAAATCACCAAAAATGGCTAATTTGGATAAGCAACATTGAACCTTGGATAATTTTGACATAAGCTTTCCAGTTCTGTAAGCCAAAAGCTATCCTTAAAGTAAATGGAACCAACTTCTTTGATTCAAGAAAGAGAAAAGATATGCAGATTGAAGAGAACTTTTTCTCCAAGTGTACACTGTCATTAAGTGTACTTAGATTTGCACCATGTAATTATTATGATTGTAGCAATTAATCAATCAACTGATTAACATGGAGGGTCAGCAGGATCCAGTGATCTTATCTTGAAGCTTGAATTAATTAATTATGCTTTCTTCAACATTATTTTTCTATTTGTGTACCCAGTTTGTGCAAGTTGCCCACATTGACAAAATGTGGTTTTGCCTCTACTTATCACAGCAGGTATGAGCACTCAACAAGGATACTTTTGCTGAAGTGAAGTCAGAATTATAAATAAACAGAAATATTTTCAATGCTTCTTGAAGTAATTGCTTTGTTATTTTTATCATTAAATGTGTTGTATAAGTTATAAAATTAAGATTTTTTCTAATTTTAACATAAGATTAAAGAGCTTTTGTTTGTTAGAGTAGGTCAAATTAAAAAATACTGTATATCATCTAATAATTATATTATTCAGTAAGTTTAGCTTATATAGCAAGAAATGCTTAACTCTGTAAACACATGCTTTAAATTTTTTTTAATATTTTCAAATATATCATCTATTTTTCTAATTTTTTTCTGTGAAATTGTTATAGCTGCATTATTCCCATTTGTTAGATGAGGAAACTGAAGCTGAAACATATAATGTGGTTTGTTGGAGTCTCCAGATGGCTAAGATCAGTACTGGAATAAAACAACTTTTTCACCAGATATATATTGAACGATGCCTTAAGCACACACTATGTTAAAAGTTAGAGACAGTAAGATGAACAGGACTTCATGGAATTTACAGGCCAGCAGGCAAAACAGGCATGTGATGAGATTTACAAGTGCAACTCTGTAATAAAGACATGAAAGGCTGTGAGAGCATGAAGGTATTCTCTTCCACTGCTTGGGGTGTTTCAAGGTGACCTTCTTGCTGGAGGTGCTCCATATGAAACAAGGTGGGACACAAAAAAAATAAATACATTGTGATGTGAGACCTGTTGTATATGTTGGAGCTGGCTCCCCCCACCCCCACCCCCACTGCCCTTTTAGTGGGAGCCACTTATTAGCAGGGCTTGTCTGACTTGGAAGCTCTGCCTTTTTGCTTACAGACTGTCTGACGCCTGTATAAAGTGGGCCACTGCATTGTTGATTACTGCTCACCAGGGTGGTCCGCGAGCCGCTGTTGTTTGCCATCCCACAGTGAGACAGCATCTTCTGAAGTTCTGGTCTCATATGTCCTTAGAGAACGGTTTGTGTTTCCTCAGATGCTTAACTCTGGATGATTTATATGTACCATTTTAAACTCTGGTTGTGTAATGCCTAGGCTGAGATTTACATACGCTGAAAACAGTTTTCCGGGTCTGTGTATGACATTTAGTTATATATTGTGTCCTCTACTCTCACTTAGCCATGTGATTGGAGAAGAGAAGGTGCTCATGTGAAGCTCAGTGAAGAGGACCTGAAAACCCTGTCTTCTTGCAGAATAACGTCATGCACAGAGATGCTCTGGCTACTCGCTATAATCTTTTAATCAAATGATTAAGTGTTTTGTCAACGCAAATTAGATGTGTTTTATTTTGACTTGAAAAGAAGAAAGGAGGAGGCAGTTGGGTTAAGACATGAAATGGCTGGAGTTTGATTCTGCCTGATATTAGTTCGTTTTCTCCCATGTACTCTTTTGCTTTTTTCCAAGCAAAACAGCATATTTCCTGGATGTCAGAGTTTGTCAAATGCTCACACACAAAAAATCCCAAAATAATTTCAATCTGTGAATGAAAAATGAACATTCACACTCCTAAGTATTAAAAGAGAAATGATACACAAAAAATCCATAGAAATATGACAACCAAACTATAGATGCTGACTAAAATTAGGAGACCCAGAATATGAGATTGCTAATAAACCACATATGGTGGGTGTGTGGTGTGGGAATGAGTGTGTTTGTGCCATGTATCATTTCCATAGTGTAAAAGAGTTGAATTAGCTTCCACTTGACTAGATGAGAGCTCTTAGTTCTTATTTTGAAAGCAATCAATTGAGCATGGTTAATTAGGATATCACCAAGTAGTTAAGAAAAAAAAAGGCAAGGCACTTATTAGAAAATATATTTTAGATCTGCTCACATTACAGTGCTGATCGAAATTTTTTTAAATACAATAAATTATTATGGTTATTTTATGTGCTGCTACAGGGCTACCTTTATGGGAATCATTGATTATAAACAAAGACCACATTCCAGTCTTCCAAGCAATAATTATAAAAGGACAAACCAAAAATATGTCATTTGGGGGGAGGCAGGGGGATGTCTAATTATGTCCATCAGGGCACTTTTAACTCAATTTACAAATATACATCATCTTCGTGTAATGTTAAATTTAAAATAACTAGTCGTATTAATTAGCTATCTAAGGTTTATATTGCACCATTTTATTCAAGGTATGCATTTTACTTAAAAGTGACTCGATGTCCCAAATAAATGAACTGTTCTCATTAATATGGAAAATGAGAATGGATTCCATATTTCATATCTGTCATATCTTTATTACATGCTGATGGTGTATATACACTTTTCAAAATAGTGTCAGATATGTATCAGGCCAAGAGAGCTGAGTATTAATCCTCAGAATATCCATCCACTCAGAGGATGGGCCACTCCATCTCTCAGATCATTCACTATATATATTGACTAATAAGCCCAATGGGAGCCTTCTCAACCTTGAGCAAGTTTGAACACCTGCATGGCTTGAGGCTTGCAGACAAAAGTACAAGGCAAAACACACATCCTTTCCTAATGGTTGGGTGGCTTCTTGTTATTCGGGCTTTACATTTGAGCTTCAGCCCTCTTTCGTGCATTAAGTTGAGTTATTGTAGACAGAGTATCCTATTATGTGTTTGAATGCAGGAAAATACAAATGTTAACATTTTACATGCCTGTCCTAATTGAGTGCAGTACTGGGTAAGTTCTAAATATTAGTAGCCTACAAGACAACTCAGACTTTAACTTGATTTCTCTGCCTTTAAGGGACTCTAACATTTTCAAAAGAAAATTTCTGGGCACTTTTAAGGCAGGAAAAAGAGCCAGTAGTCCTTGTTCTCATGACTGAACCTAAGTGAGCAGGACCAGATTCCCTCAGATCCACATTTTGAAGTTGGGTATGGGGAGTCCTTCCGTATTTATATAACTGAGTCTGGGATTTTCCCCCTCCATAAAAAGGCTTAAATTCCCCTGCTAATAAGTGAGAATATATGTAAGAATCTAGATAATAAAAAATAATAGCTTTAGATTTTCATATAAAAATAGTTGTCCTATATCCAATGTTATAGCTGAGGTTCCCACATTGGTCTACAATCAAATATAAAATTTCCCGTAATTTCCACCCAATCATCGTTTTCCAAAGAAAACCCCATGCTCATAAAGATTCATTGTTAGCATATTTTTGCATCTTACTTCTTACTTTTATTTTTTATTCTTTTTAACATTATGGGTGTGAAGTGTAATCAACTGTGTAAAAGAGGGTCATAGCTATATGAACATAATGAGACATATGAGGGACATTTGACCATGTCACAGAGATCACTGTAATACCAACCCCATAGTGAAAACAATGCGTTTAGTGCCAATCCAAGTGAGTTATAACCAAGTCAAGGGATTGCTCTAACCTTGCTTTATAACTTCTAGTCAATATACTCACTGTGTTTTGACATAGTCAAATTCAAAAATTTAATAATTGCTTCCATTTCTTTTTCAAATGCCATATTAAAGCAAAACTTCTCTTGAGCAACAAGCTTAATTCTCTTCTGTCTCATTTCCCCCTCCTCCTCCTCTCCCCTCTTTCTCCTCATCATCACCATCATCAGTATCAGTATCAGCATCAACATCTACGTAACCAGTTAAAGTAACCAGCATGTGGTTCTATCCTCTAATTGGTATTTGTTGAAGAAGCAAGAGGCTGAAATTCAGATTTCTTGTTCATTTCAAAACAGTTGTCAAATTCTCCTTTGGACTGGAAAAGAAAACTTTGCAGAAATTGACATCTCAGTCACTGGTTAGGAAGTAAATATGGAAGCGTAAAATGGCATTTTTAAACAAAACTGCTTTTCTGACCATAACTGAATTTTCACATTGTCAGCACTTCCATTATAAACATTTTTTTTTCCAGTTTGGAGTTTATAACACAAATGTAAAGATTTGCTATGGGCTAAATCTCAACCCAAGAGCAAATTTTTATACCAATTCTGAAAACAATCAGCTTGCCCATTTGTAGTTATGCATGTGTTCATCATCTGTTATTGCTTGTCCAATGCTCTCCAACTTCTGGGAGGAAAAGCAGACATCTGGAGAGAAGAAACAATGTTTGCTCTCCAGCAGATGTAGTCTATTTTCCACAATCATTGCATAAGAACAGTATCGAATAAATGTGTGCTCTTCAATACAAATAAATAAAAATGACAAAGTTCTGCATACATATCAATACTGTTGAAGTACATTATTGGGGAATCCTCAGGTTAGGAGTGTTAGGGGACTGGGCCAAACATATCCCTCTCCAGGTGTCTGTCTCATACCTCCCTTTCCCTCCCCAGTGATTAGCCAGTTTGGACTACTAGGCCTGTGCGTGGCCCAGCCTGACCCAAAGTGACTAGTTCCCATAATGTACCATATTTTAGCCATTGTGTGGGCTGCAGACCCTTAGGGCTGCTGGGCTCACTATAGGCTGGCCCTAGCCGAAAAGACCCTTCTTAGGCCACAGAATTGGTCACTTTAAGTCAATTGAATTCAGGATTATACCCATTTTACAGGTGGAAGAAACTAGGACACTACCATGAAATGCCCTCTCCTATAAAATACATCATACTTCAGAGATTGCCAATGTAAGTGAAGTGGCAAAAATTATTTTTCACTAAGCATAATTAATATTTTCTGAAAGATTTAAAATGATCTCTTAACTTCCAGTTTCATGTTGATGAAGTTCTTTTCCCTCTTCTTTTATATTCATTCAATAACCTACACATTCAATTAGCATCTTGAAAAAAAATAAAAGATCAGTAACTAATTACTGTCTGGAACAACTCTGGAAATGTTCCCCAACTGTGGGTCCTTATAAACTGGGGGATCAATCAAGTCTGGGTAGACACAGATTTCCGTCACCCCCCCACCCCCGAATAACATGATAAAATTTCATTGGGTCCTTTTTGTCATCTACATTCCATGGCACTATGGATAATAGAGGATAAGTATGGTTTGCCAAGAAAAAGTGGATTAATAAGTGATTTAAGTTCTATTTTAGACTCATATTAACTCAACCACATCAAACAAGTAATTTGTCCTCTCAGATTTCATATTTAAGGTTATTGAACTAAGTAATCTCTAATCATCTCTTCTTGCTCTAAAATTCTATGGTTGCACAGTCCTATATAATAGAGGTAATATGCAAATTGACCATCACTCCAACACACAAGATGGCCACCCCATGTGGTCAAAGATGGCTGCCACAGAGGGAAGTTGTAGGTGATCAGGTCAGCAGGGGAGGGCAGTTGGGAGGGACCAGGCCAGCAGAGGAGGGCAGTTCTGGGCAATCGGCCCCGCAGGGGAGGGCACTTAAGGGCAATCGGGCTGGCAGGGGAGCAGTTAGGGGGTGGTTAGGCTGGCAGGCAGAAGTGGTTAGGGGCAGGTAGGCAGGCGAGTGTTTGGGAACCATCAGTCCTGGATTGTGAAAGGGATGGGATCAAGCAGCTAGGTGTCGATCAGGCTGGCAGGACATCCTTCTAGGGGTCCCAGATTGGAGAGGGTGTTGGCTGGGCTGAGGAACACCCCCACCCTCCCTGTGCACGAATTTCGTGCACCAGGCCTCTAGTGTACTATAAAGTATCTTCCTCAGATGTTTGTATTATATACTAGAAGCCAGATGCATGAAATTCATGCAGGGGGAGAGGGAGTCCCTCAGCCTGGCCTGTGCACACTCACAATCCGGGACCCCTCAGGGGGTGTCTGACTGTTGGATGACCAGCAGTCAGACATCCCTCTCACAATCGGGACCTCTCCCTCTTAACCGCCCACCTGCTCACTCCTTACTGCTTGGCTCGCCACTTCTTAGTGCTGCTACGGAGGCAGGAGAGGCTCCTGTCACCACTGCTGATCTCACCAGGGGGCAGCTCCTGACCACTAGGGGGCAGCTCCTGCATTGAGAATCTGCCCCCTGGTAATCAGTGCGCATCATAGCAACCGGTCATTCTGGTTATTCTGCCATAATGGTTACTGGGCTTTTATTATATAGATTTTACCCAATAAGTATTCTCTAGATCAGCCAAATGAAGGAAACAGGAAAGAGCCTTTGCCTTGTGTTGAGGAAGGTAACATTAAAGATCTTTATACAAAGCAAATCCTGATTGCCAATAAATTCATTTGGCATTAGCAAGGATTTCTCTAGTACTGAGGACAAAATTAAATAATTGCTTTAATTTGTAATATCTATCTGGTGGCATTTAATGTCCCTTTCTATTAGGTCGTTTTTGAAATACAATTAGTTACCATTTTAAAACCAAAACTCTTAAAATAAAATGTTATCTTTAAAGTTAACTCCAGTCTGATTATAAAGCACTCATCATATGGCTTATGTTCACTGATCTCAGCACACTCCCATATGCTGTACATTTTTTCTATGCTAAAGATACATTCTCAGGCTGACCTATGGGACTCTTGGAGGAAATTCTGTACCTTGATGCACTAAGTGGATTTTTTAAAAAATATATTTTATTGATTTTTTACAGAGAGGAAGGGAGAGAGATAGAGAGTTAGAAACATCGATGAGAGAGAAACATCGATCAGCTGCCTCCTGCACATCTCCTACTGGGGATGTGCCCGCAACCCAGGTACATGCCCTTGACCAGAATCGAACCTGGGACCTTTCAGTCCACAGGTCGACGCTCTATCCACTGAGCCAAACCGGTTTTGGCACGCTAAGTGGATTTTTAATACATAAAACCATCAATTACTTATGCCTTGTCATCAATAGAAAAGGTCAAATGCAATGGATTCCTTGCAATATAGGTTTCTAGGTCTTACGCAGAGTGAAGTACAGGGTATATGTAAGTTTAGTTGCTTTTGTTGTATGCTTGTGTTGTTTTATAAAAGGCATAGTAGTGGCCGAAACCGGTTTGGCTCAGCGGATAGAGAGTCGGCCTGCAGACTGAAAAGTCCCGGGTTCGATTCCGGTCAAGGGCATGTACCTGGGTTGCGGGCACATCCCCGGTGGGAGATGTGCAGGAGGCAGCTGATCGATGTTTCTCGCTCATCGATGTTTCTAACTCTCTATCTCTCTCCCTTCCTCTCTGTGAAAAATCAATAAAATATGTTTAAAAAAAAATAGAAAAGAGCATGTTTAAAAAAATAAAATAAAATAAAAAAAATAAAATAAAAGGCATAGTAGTGAATAGTAAAAGTGTATTAAGGTATTATTTGGTACACAAATTTAACATCCAACTTGAAATGTTTGACATAATTTGACATATGCATACACTGTGAAATCATCACCACAATCAAAATAATGAGCTCATCCTCACCCCCAAAATTTTCCCCATGCCTTTTTCCCCTGGTGCCCCTTTCATAACAAATTATTTGATCCTTGTCACTATAGGTTAGTTTTCACTTTCTAGAATACTATCTAAGTAGGATTTTACAGTATGTACTCTTTTTTGGTCTGGTTCAATGCATGCAGAACAATTATTTTAAAATCCATCAATGTTGTAGATATTGAGGGTTTATTCCTTTTTATTGCTGAGTACTATCCTACTGTATGGATATATCACAATTTGTTTACCAATTGACCTGTTGATGAGCATTTGGGTTGTCAAGTGTTTGGTTGTCCTATCTAATAAAAGAGTAATATATGCAAATTGACCATCACTCCAACATACAAGACGGCCGCCCCCATGTGGGCACAAGATGGCCACCACCAGATGGCCAGCAGGGGAGAACAGTTAGGGGCGACCAGGCCAGCAGGGGAGGGTGGTTAGGGGTGACCGGGCCAGCAGGGGAGGGCAGTTAGGGGCAACCAGGCCTGCAGGGGATGGTAATTAGGGGTGAGCAGCCCGGCAGGGGAGGGCAATTAGGGGCAATCGGGCTGGCAGGGGAGTAGTTAGGAATAAATCAGGCTGGCAGGAGAGTGGTTAGGGGGTGATCAAGGTGGCAGGCAGAAGCAGTTAGGGGCAAGCAGGCAGGTAGGCAGGTGAGTGGTTAGAAGCCAGCAGTCCTGGATTGTGAGAGGGATGTCCAACTGCCTGTTTAGGACTGATCCAGTTGGATCAGGCCTAAACAGGCAGTTGGACATCCCTCGAGGGGTCCCAGATTGGAGAGGGTGCAGGCAAGGTTGAGGGACACATGCACCCTGCTCCCCCATGCATGAATTCCATGCACCAGGCCTCTAGTTATGAATAAAGCTGCTGTGAACATTTGCATATAAGTCTTTGTATGGACATATTCTTTCATTTCTATTGTGGAAATACCTAGAGGTAGAATGGCTAGTGCAGGTGGCAAATATTTAACTTTATAATTAACTGCCAAACTGCATTTCAGATTAGCTATACCATTTTTTATTCTCACCAGCAATATGAGGGTTACAATTTCTCCATATCTTCATCAACACTTGAGATGGTCAATCTTTAAATTTTAGCCATTCTAATAGGTTTGTAGAGATGTCTCATTGTGGTTTTTATTTGCATTTCCCTAATAGCCAATAATGTTGGACATCTTTTTAAAAAAATATATTTTATTGAATTCTTATAGAGAGGAAGGGAGAGGGGTAGAGAGCTAGAAACATCGATGAGAGAGAAACACCGATCAGCTGCCTCCTGCACACCCCTTACTGGGGATGTGCCCACAACCAAGGTACATGCCCTCGACTGGAATCAAACCTGGGACCCTTCAGTCCACAGGCCGACGCTCTATCCACTGAGCCAAACCAGTCAGGGCTGGACATCTTTTTATGTGTTTATTTGCCATCTTGATGTCTTCTTTGATGAAGTATCTGGTCAAATATTTTGCTCATTTTTTATTAGATTTGTTTTGAAACTCATTTATACATATATCCCAGATATGAGCCCTTTCTCAGATACATGATTTGCAAATATTTTCTTCTGGTTTACATTTCTTCCTTCATTCTCCTACCAGTACATATCAAAAAATAGCTCTTAATTTTGATGTTCAGCTTACAAATTTTTTCTTTTATGGATTATGTTTGGTGTTATTTATTTAAGAAATTGTTGCCTTACTCCATATCACAAAGATTTTCTTCCATGTTATCTTCCAGAACTTTTATAGTTTTATATTTTACATTAAATCTATGATCTATTTTGAGTTCATTTCTGTGTGAGGTTTACTCCTTTTTGCATATGGATATCCAATGTTTTCAACACCCTTTGTTGAAAATACTGTCCTTTCCCACTCAGCTGCCTTTGCACCCTTGTAGACAGTATGTTATCCATGTAATTGTAGGATGACTTTGGAACTATCTATTTTGTTTCATTAATATGTTTTATAACCCATTGCTAGCACCAGATTTTTTTTATTGCTATAAATTTATGTCATAAAGTCAGGTAGTGTTAGTTCTTCAACTTTATTATTTTTAAACTTCTTATTGCTACTCTAGGTCAGTGGTTGGCAAACATTTTTCTGTGCAGGTAATAGTAGTTATCAGTGAATAGTTTAAGGTTTGTAGACCATACAGTCTCTTTTGTAAGTACTCAACTCTGCCATTGCAGTGCCAAAAGAGCCATGGGGAATATTTTAAAGGTGGACATGGCTATGTTACAATTAAACTGTATTTACAAAATGAGGCAGTTGGCTGGAAGTGTACTGCAGGTCATAGTTTGTCGACCCCTGCTTTAGGTCCTTTGCATGTCCACATGAATGTATTTTATTTTTTCTTTTAGTTAGTTAATCCTCACATGAGGACATTTTTTTCCCATTGATTTTTAGAAAGAGTGAGAGGGAGTGGAAGAGGAAAGGGAGAGAAAAAAAAATATCACTGTGAGAGAGACACAGCAATTGGTTGCCTCCTGCATGTGCTCTGGATCAAACCTGCAACCCAGGTATGTGCCCTTGACAGGGAATTGAACCCAAGACTCTTCCATGTGTGGGCCAATGTTCTAACCACTCATCATACTGGCAAGGGCTCCACATGAATTTTAGAATCATCTTGTAAATTTTACACACCCACAAAAAAAAAAGCTTGCTTAGATTTTGATTGGTTATGATTTGAACCTATAGATCAATTTGAGCAGCACTGACATTTTAACAATATAGTCTGCCAACCAATGAAAAAATTATATCTCATCATTTAATTAGGCCTTATTTAGTTTGTCTCAGCAGATTTTAATAATTTTCATTATAAATATCTTGATGTCTTTTGTCAGATTTATCTTGAGTACTTAGCATTTTACATTGCTATTATAAATTGTTTTCTTATTTCAATTTCTGATTGTTCATTGCTTCTATATAGAAATACATTGATACTGTTTTTTGTTCTTATATCCTGCAACATTGTGCTACTAAATTATCGATTCTGCTAGTTTGGGGAACATATCAAATTTTCTACATTGAAAGAAAACATGATTATATCTTCAATTTCTATCTGGATGCATTTTACTTCTTTTTCTTGCTTCAGTCCACTGGCTAAAACCTCTAGTACAACATTAAGTAGAAATGGTAAGAGTGGATATCTTTGTCTTGTTGCTTCTCAGATGGAAAGCGTTCCCTCTTTCACTGTTAAGTATGATGCTAGCTCTAAGTTTTTCCTTCTCAACTATTCCTAATTTCCTGATAGTTTTTATTAAAATAGATGTTACATTTTGTCAAAAGTTTTTCTGAATCTGTTGAAATAATCAGAGGGTTTTTCTTGTTCCGTTTGTTAAATGAATTCACAGCCATTTACCAAATTCTGAAAGTTTTTCTGTGATTTACTATGGAGTTTGACTTTTATCCCTATGGCACTGAAAATCCACTGAGGATTTTAAACAAGTGTGTGGCATTGAAATTTGCAGCGTGATGTGTATTTAGGGATAGAAGGTGGTGAACACAAGAAGATGGGATAGGTAAGGAGCCATTGGTTGTGTACGGAATGTTTAGGGAGTAGAATTTGTAGTAGTTGACTACTTACACTAGAAAACGAGGGACAATTAAATATAGAGAATGAGAGAAAAACGGAAGTAGAACAGATTTTCAGAATTATAGCTTGAGCAATTTGTTGAATTATGGTGCCATTAAGTAAATTGAAAAATAATGGGGTAGGGGAAACTTTTACATTTCAAAAAGACAGGTACTCAATTTGTTATCTATATAAATCAGCACTTTGATTGACTCTTTTCCCTGCAACTATTCTCAACAAGGCTGCCACAGCTTACTTTACAAGGAGGCGAGGAGAGCACAATATATTTACAGGCCCTTAATAATGTTTCATTATCAGTGTAGCACTGACTCAGCCTGGTAGGGACAATGGATTCACACAGTGAATTTCCCAATAAGTGAAACATTTCTTTAAGTGTGAAAGCTTTTGACTTTAAGCCTAAAATGTATTACATTCTTCTCTAAAGCATTTTCAAATTTTTCACTTTTTTGCCATTTACTCTGGCAGCATTAAAAGTACCTCCGGTTTTCCAAAAAATAAACTGAGACTCAGAGAGGTTAAGTGACATTCCTAATATCACAAGTTAAAACTGTCAGCCTCAAGGTTGGAACACAGGTGTTTTTATTCTAAACTAGGGACCCGGTGCACAGATTCCTGCACATTGATAGGAAATTAATTAGAAGGTGGCCGGCAGGGCAGGACTGAGCAAGACTGGCCAGACAGGCCCTGGAGCCAACCTCCCATGGTCCCTTCCCAGCCGACCACACCTCGGGTGGTGCCAGGGCTCAAAGGCCATTTGCAGAGTGAGAAGGGTCCCTCCAGCAGGTGAGGTATCTCGGCCTGGCCTGCAGGGATCAGACCAAAATCGGCAGTCCCACATCCCCCAAGGGGTCCCGGAGTGTGAGAGGGCACTCTGCAAAGTTGCTGCTGCTCAGCAGCTCCTGCGTTGAGCACACGCCCGCTAGTGATCATTACGCAACTACCCGCTAGTTGGCTGGTCAGCTGGTTGGTTGGTCGGCCAGTCACTTAGGCTTTTACATATATAGATGTGGTTTCTTTTCACTTTGCTATATTACCTCCATGTATATCATGATATTATCCAGTGATGCTTTCATTAATATGCTAGTTAGATGATCATAAGGACAAAAGCACAATCAGTAATTAGGATACGAGTCCTGAGAAACTCCTGGCAAAGGAAATAACCTGTTTTCCTAGGGCAGCATTTTTTTAGTGAGAAAATGAAACATGGTGTCATGGAAAGAGAATGGGCCTTGGAGTCACACAAACTTGGATTCAAATTTTGACCCTGCCACATTCTGTGAGGCATTGTACAGCAACCAACACACACTCAGCACTCAGTGTTCCCGTCTTTAAAATGAGTATGTTACCCAGATGATAGGATTCTTCCAGACATTATTGTAAGCATTGATAATATCAACTGTATAATTTCTAGGCATTGTGAAATGGTGATTTCCCTTTCTTCCCCATTGTAGAGTTGATTTTAGCTTTTATGTATCACTACATTTTCACACCCAGCAGTCTGAAAGACTTTATCAACGTTTTTAAAAATCATAAATCACCATCCAAGTTGGAAAGACTAAGTTCATAGACTGAAAACAGGAATCTGGTTCTTTTTGTTTACATAAATCAGGAGTTTCATTCTTCTCCCATCATTCTCACTGAGGTTGCCCCAGTTTGACAATTGAAGCAGAAACAACAGTTTGAGAAGGACAGCAAAGCACCTCAACATCCAGTATGTCTATTTTTTAGATTTATTTCAGCAACTAGAGACTATCTTTTGGTTTTCTTCTAGGACCAAAAACCATTAGTTTCTATGCAATATGCGGTTTTCCACTCCTGTCAGGTCTCGTTGAAGCATATTCTAATTCTGGACTGATTAAGTGCAGCTTGACTTCTGGATGGCAGTTGTTTATGTTATAACAGTTTTCTTAGTTATTGTGCAGAATCCGCAATGTGCTTACCTTGCATACACGATGATATCTTTGACTGCAGAAGTCATCTTTGACCACACTACCCACAGGTCTAGCGTAAAAAGACACCACAAATGGCCAAAAATGTCAACATAAATAACTATCAATAAATATTATGGAATGTAGCAAAGCATTTGGCTTTTATCTTGTTAACCTATCAGAGCTAACTATATGGCTATTATTGCCACAAGGGATGGGCCCAGTTTAGCTACACACAGTATTTATAAAGTGCCCATCACTATGATACCTAAACACTTGGGCAATCTAATTAGGCTAGTCCAATTACTTGGGTAGAAGTAGAGGAGGTGTACTTCCTTATATCCCACTCCACTGGAACCAATTTGATTGTGTTTTTAAAAGCAAGAAAAGCCTTCTGTGAGAATAGCTTTCTAGGCTCCCTTCTTCTAAGATTAAAAGACTGTTTGGGTAAAGAAATTACTGTTTTCTATTCCTGAAGGTGATCATGTTCAGAATCAAGCAACTCTCCAGTGGTAGGAAAAAGCCACAGCCCAGAGATCTTATTGAGAACATTATACTCCCTTTTCTTTTGAACTTCACTCTGGGGGCAGGTAACTGAAAAGTGCTTTCTAAAAGCAGTTCACCTGAAGGTGAATTATTTCCAAGGACCTCCTTGGTGAGAAAGCCATGTTCTCTCTTGGCCTATGGAGTCCTTCTTATCTTCGCTAGGAGATTTAACTAGGTCAGACCTGAATTTACTCTTGATAATGAAGACCTTCCCTCAGACTTTATTTCTGGCAGTTAAGGAGAACTTAGGACATTTTCCGGGGTTTGTGTGTGTGTGTGTGTGTGTGTGTGTGTGTGTGTGTGTGTGTGTGTGTTGGTCTGTTTTAACAAGCTGATGCCACCTTCATCTGATGTCCAATTCTTGATCTGTACTCGTGTATAGGAGAGCATATTATCTATTAGTAGAATCACTAGTGAACATTTTTAGAATTGAAAATTACTCAAAGATTTTAGGAAGCTGTTTCTATGTACTGAATACCATGGTTATACAGAAAAAGACAGGCATACCTCAGGATAAAGAGCAGTTCTCCTATTGTACTGCCAAGACTTCTCTCTGAAATTTATCACTAATTCAGCTTGATTCTAATCTGATATTTTATATTTTATTTCATTTTATGTTTCATAACTAAGTAACAATCAAGTCAACATTGTCTGTAATATTTCAAAGTATAATTTAAAATTGCATAGAACTTGCATTTACCCTGAAAATGGGCCAACCATTATTTGCTCTTTGGACATCCCATCAATATGATACATATTGTTTGTTGCTCAGTTCAGTTTTTAAATAGTCTTATTATCTCCTTGTCATCTCTTAATCACTGAGTGATTATGTGTCTTACTGATTTCTTCTTATTATGAGGTTTGGTTTTTTTTAAGTTGATACTCTTTCAGTATTGTAACCCTCCTGATCTCACCCTCTCAGTTTGGTACGTCTCTTGTATATTCAGTCTGGATTGCAAGGCTTTTCTCTTACAATACACAGTTTTTAAAAATTATATATTTGAATTCATGGAAGATACACCTGTGCAGCCACATCAGATCCTCTGGTTAACTATTCCTTTTCTTTCTTGTCAAAATCATTTGCAGTTGGGTTTTCAGAATTTCACTTTCTCTTGAGCCATCTTTCTATACAGAATTTCTCACCAAGAGATCTTAAACAAATTTTTCTCTGATCATTAAAATGATGTTTGTGATTATTGAACATCTCCTTCATGACAGGGAGTTGATGTGCATTATCTACTTTATTCTCTACAACCATCTTATAAGATAGGCTAATTTCCTTCATTGTACCAGTGGGAAGGTTGGAGTTCAGAGAAAAGCATAGGCAGTAACGGATAGATCAGGTCAATTTCAGGTATATTTGGCTCAAAAGCTTGTATTCTTAACCATTTGTTCATTTCTGGGATAGTCATCTGAGGAACCAGAATTAAAACTTCCTAATTTATGTTCTTTAAAGTCCTGAGGAATTTAGCTATCGCTATGTAACTAGGAAATGCTATCAGTTGGACTGTGTTCAATTGTGTACAATTGACAGAAATCAGCTCAGAAGGGTTTAAGCAATGAGGAAATTTATTGGCTCATGTAATTAGAAAGGGTTACATGAGATAGGTTGAATTACAAGATTTATTGATAAAGGAACTCAATGATGCACATCATGGAGCCAGGTGCATCCTATCACAACTCTGCCATCCACAATGCTAGCTTCATCCTGATGCTAATTGCCCTCAGTGAGTAGGATGGCCACCATTAGCAACCCAAATTATGTCTTTCCTCTGTTACATCTTGTGAAACAGACATAGAGGGGCATATTTCTTTTTTTAAAAAAAAAATACATTGATTTTTTTACAGAGAGAAAGGGAGAGAGATAGAGAGTTAGAAACATCGATGAGAGAGAAACATCTATCGCTGCCTCCTGCACACCTCCTACTGGGGATGTGCCCACAACCAAGGTACATGCCCTTGACCGGAATCAAACCTGGGACCTTTCAGTCCACAGGCCGACCTCTATCCACTGAGCCAAACCGGTTAGGGTGAGGGGCATATTTCTAAGAAATCCCAAGCAAACATCTCCTTTGCCTAACTGATTTAAGTTGTATCATATGCCTATGTCTTAATGTAGCCAGGAAAAGTACACTTGGATTAAGTAAAGCCAATCCCAGATCAGGGACTGTGGTTGGCTAATCATGAGTCAGTCATATAATAAATCCCTGAAGAATCCCAGAATTATGTTTAGAAGAAGGAGAGGCATAGACTAGGGTAGGTAGTCAATGGCATCTCCACTCCAACTCAATGAACCAACACTTACACGCTCCCTTCTGCTCCAACATTTACCTTCCAAGCTTTCATATCTACTTGAAACCACTTACTCCTCCCCAAAGCCTCATACAGCTACTGTAGCTGGTTCCAAGAATCAAAGTTTGTGCTCAGTTTTCTTTGTCGGGTCTGATGTGACTTCTCTAACTAAAAGATATCTGCTACCAAAGCACTTGCTGCTCAAGAG
>NW_006294418.1:2746328-2761328 GCF_000327345.1 Myotis davidii
GTAAATGATGGAAAGCATATGGAAGTTCATGGTCCATGGGATATATTATATTCTGCTGAGCAGGAAAAGTGTGAGAGTTCCATGCCATGGCTGTGGAATAGATTTTCTAGGTCAGCCAGTCTAGTAACTCCTAATTCTACTTTCTGGAAAATTCTCACTTAGCCATTGTCTCCCATGGTCACCATTGAGAAAATGTGTTGAAGGATATCCTTTAGCAGCATCCTCACCCCCAGGGTCCAGGAAAGTATTAAAGAGTTGTCTGTTCTTCTAGCCAGACATGGATTTATTTAGTAATAAAATGCCTTCTAAAAACTGAGAATACTTCTAGTTTATTTGTCCCTAGCCAATTAGCTGGTATATCACTTTTCAGTAATCCTAGATTTCTTTTGTGGTCATATTCTGGAAATTTCAAACGTTTACCAACAAGCTTCTGTATTCTGCCCACTTCTCTGACACTCTATTTAGTTAATGATGTCTTCTTCTTACAGCTTTTCTCAAGAGAAATTGAAGCAATAGGTGGGTATTTTTCTTATAAAAGGGCACTAGAACTAGCCAACATAGACCAACATCTGGTATTTTGAATTTTTATAAGCAATTTTCCTAACATGATAGTTAGAATAGGCACATGTTCTGTGTTTAAAAATGCAACAGATATGTCTGATCAAATTTTTGTGTTACGTGACAAGAATAATTGCAAAGTTTACAGCCTGGAATGATGGGGTCCTCAATTCCTTCCCCTGTAACTCCTATATCCAAACTTTCCTTTATGGAAAACCTGTTACTTAATGCATATTCCGTTCTGTGTGGTTTTTAATTACATATGAGTTTGTAATCAACAACCTTTCTCTCCTCTTCCACATTCAGTATAATTCTTTGACTCTTGAATGTCTTTTCCACTCTGTACTCCCTAGAATTCTAGGAGAGCCAATGGAGACACGAATTAGATTTATGAAAAAGTCAATTTTGCTAATATTACTTTCAACCAGATTTTGAAGTTCCATATTTCTGGTCAGCTTTTGGGGGAACCAGAGAAGAGATCTTCTGTTCCCTGAGAGTTTAAAGCAAGAGTGGTGATTTAGTATAGCCAAGGATTCAAAGATTTTTTAAAAAATGACTTTATAAAAACCTTAAGAACAAAAATCAATCCTAAAATGCACAAGTTATGAATTATTAGGAAAAAGTATCAGAGGATTACTCATTTAGAGATAGACCTGAATAAATCTCAATGAACTGTACATGTGATATATCTCTACTGGGGTCATCTTTGAGTACAAGTATACTAAATTACAATATTAAGTGCTAAATTGTCACACAAAGACTGACCTATCTAGGAGTAGCAGCAACGAAGAGAGTTTGTGATACCAGCAAATAACCTAGGTATATGTCCTGATATTATCTCATTCCACACTGTATTCATTTTCTCTTGCTGCTAAAACAAAGTATCACAAACCATCCTGCCTAGCGTGGCTCAGCTGGTTGGGCCACTGTGCACTGACAGGTTGCTGATTCCCAGTCAGGGCATCTGCACTGGTTGCCAGCTGGATCCCCGGTAGGAGGCATGCAGGAGGCAACCCATCAATGTTTCTTCTCCCTTCCTCTCTCTCTAAAAATCAATAAACTATTTAAAAATATATTTTAAAAAAATTAGCACAAACCTAATGACTTACAATTCTACAGTTCTATTGCTTAGAATTTTAACATGGGTCTCATTGGTTTAAAATCAAGGTGTTGGGAGCACTGTGCTCTTTTCTGAAGACTCTAGGGAAGAATGCATTTTCTTGCCTTTTCCAGCTTCTAAAGGCCTCTCACATTCATTCCTCAGCTCATGGCCTCCCTCATTCGTCTTCAGAACCAACAACGAAGCAACTTTGCATTTCTCTGAACATTCCCCAATTCTCACATCTTCTGACAACGGCCAGGGAATCTCTCTTTTTACGGAACTTTGCTGTTAGATTGGGCCCACCCAGTTAATCCAGGATAATATCTTCATTTAATCACACCTGAAAAGCCCCTTTTGCTATGAAGATAACATATTCATAGGGTTCAGGGATTAGGACATCAGCATCTTTTTCTTTTTTGGGGAGGTGGGGGGTGAGGGGAAGAGGGTCTATTATTCGGCCTACCAGGCTTGTTAAGTAGGATATAACATTACCTAACTGATAAATACTTGAAATTCTTCATTGTCCTTGCAAAAATTAATGCAGCAAAAATGCTTAATGTCAATTATGAATAGATAAGTAAGAAGAAATTAGGAAGGATACATGGGTAAAAAATAAAAGGACCCTCTCCCTTAAGGAATATGTATTCTTATTATGAAAATCAGATTATCAATAATAACTGCCTTGAAAATAAGTGTTCAACAGAGGTGTGTTGACTTAATCTTCAAGAAAGTATAATTTATCATAATTTGGTATAAATCATATAAAAATTTCATAAAATAAAATATAGTAAAGAAAAAAGTTTTGAGGAATGTTCTGTAGATTTAGTAATATTAGAGTAGAGACTAGTAAATACTGTTGTTAAACTTATATGTAGCCTAAGTTTCAAATCCCATAGGGTAAAAAATACTGCGGAGATATTCATCTGAAGTATCACTCCCATAGCTTCCTAAAAGGTTCCCTTAGTGTCTTGATTCTATTTCCAATCCTTGTATTGTTTTTAGCCTACAGAGCAAAATTTGGCGACAGCTTTGAGTTCTGAATGGCTAATGAATTGTTCATCTGTGTGTAGGATCTCCCTGGTGCAAGCTCTGTGTGAGTCTCTATTCCTCTCTATTCAAAGATGACATCGTCAATTGTGGTGATATTACCCATGTATACAGGCCCAGCTGAAAAGACGAATGAGAGACCAGCATTCCTGTCTAAAACCCCATGCCCTTAAATTATGTCCTTTGTTTGCAGGCACAATTTGCTGTTTGACAAGTCTGTACTCTGACTCTTCCTTTTTGTGCAGCCTACATGACCATCTTGCTCTGAATAAGTCACCCTGTTCCTTTTTCTGCAGTTGATCTGTCAGTTATTTTTGTCCTAGAGAAGCCCAGGGTTGCAATGTACTTGGGCTTCAAGTCACCCTTATTTCAATCATTTGATGAGTAATTCCAACTGTCTATTCGAAACTGAATACATACATGATATCTTCAAGTCAAGGATGCAGGCCACAGTGGGCTACAGAATCATTCGAGTTCACAATAAAAAACATGAGTCCCACTAGCACTTCCCAAAGAAGGAGATGAGAGAATAAATTCATATGGGAATACAATATAGTCTTCAAAGATAGTCTTCTCTCCTCTGATGAAAGAATCAGAATTTTAAATGTTTTTGGATATTGACATTGGTAGGTAAGTTTAAAGTTTAAATTTCTATCAGGACTCAGATCCCTGAGGTTTGACCTTAAAATTTTAATTATAAATAACATTTATTGAGCATTTATTATTTGCCACGTACTAATCTAAGCACATTAAAAGTATCAGTTTAAACTTTACAGCAATCCTAAGAGATAGATACTGTCATTTCTATTTTGCATAAAAGGAAAATTGAGATATAAAACTTATTCTAGTTCACTTAGCTGTCCAATAGAGGGACTGGTGATCAAACCAAGGCAATGTGGGGACAAAGCCAGCTTCCTTAGCTACGAATCTACACCACCTCCTATTTCAGAGTATAGTTGGACATACATGAGGCCAACTGAGAGAAGCTCATACTTACAACTAGTGCCTAGAAGAGTGCCTGGAACACAGTAGGTTGAATTAATGAATGATAAACAAACAAAACCTATCATGCCCTGGGTTAAATGTTTGAAGGAAAGAAACTAATGTAGAGACCATATGGAAATCCAAAAGGATAATAATACAGCTAGGATTTGTTGCACACTAGCTATCATATCCAAACTGTGTTAAAGACTTTCTATAAAGTCAATATAATGTAAACAGTGTAATGAGACACCTGTCACTCTCTCGACTTTACAATAAGGAGACTAACACTTAGAGAGTTTACGTGGCTTGTCCAAGGTTTTGTCCAAGCTCAGACCACTAGTAACTTACAGACACAAGATTTAAATCCAGGTTGAGTTTCATGGTCAAAGACTGAACCTCTTGTGTGCCAAAAAGCTTTAGTCCAGCAGGGCTTTGGTCACTATCAGGAGACATTGCATATGAAGCTCTAAGGGTAAACTTAAGATTAGGGTATATTTTATAATTCACACAAACACCTGCCTTGGCAAACACTGCATGTCAGAGAAAAATGGGGCAGCTTCCAGACCTAAAAACTGGACAGTGGAGATTTGAAAGTTGAGATTTGTTCCCAGGTACGCATGCCATGTGCTCTGTTTCTACTTGAGTAGAAGTAATTTATACCTAAGAAAGACAGGGAGAGGACCATAGGGCTCCAGTAACTAGAGGGACCCAGGATATATTTGTTATCACCAGCAAAAATACAAGCAAAACAAGACCAATAGACAGTCTAGTCATGGTTGGCAAACCGCAGCTCGCGAGCCACATGCATCTCTCGAGCCACAAGCAGCTCTTTGGCCCCTTCAGTGTGGCTCTTCTACAAAATACCATGTGCGGGTGCGCACGTACAGTGCGATTGAAACTTCGTAGCCCATGCGCAGAAGCCGGTATTTTGTGGAAGAGCCACACTCAAGGGGCCAAAGAGCCGCGTGTGGCTCGCGGGCCGCAGTTTGCTGACCACTAGTCTAGTGTATCACACTCAAGTTAAACTTAGGCTGAGACTTGCAGCAGCAGTAACATGCCTTTCATATTATACATATGGGATATGTACACTAGAGTTTCTTAAGTGTCCACCACTGCTTAAGCACAGGGAGGACCTGGACAGCAGGGAGGAACTGAGCCCACAGGTGACAGTTAAGGGTCCCAATGGATGGACAGATCTGAAAACTCTTGGAATCAGGCTCCACCTAAAAAAAGCCCTCAAAGTTCTTAGAGCAAACTTTGCCTCTGACCCTACCCTTATTCCAGCTTCCTTTATTTATATCATTTACTTTTGTTCCTTTCATAATGCAAAGACCTTCCCTCTTTTTCTATATTTCTAGTGCTGTTAAATTTCTTCTTAATGTCAGGAGAGTTTTTTTTTTAACATATATAACACCTTCTATTGGAAGTTGAGCTAGGACGGGTGACAAAATTTAGGTTGAAGGACTGGTGAGACTGATGACTCAGAGTGAGTTGGAGTTGCTTTCTCTTTATCGTACAAAAGGCAGTGCAACGAACATACAAAAGCAAGAAACCCTATAAGGGCTCTTGCCAGTTCTGCACAGAGGCACACCCAAATGTCATAGTTTCAACAGCCTGTGTACAGTGGGGGATCCAAAAGGTCACTGCAGACCAGAACCCTCTGCAGGCATCCTGCTCTTTGTACCTTTTACCTGGTGGTGGTGGCCACATCACCACTGGAGTCTAGCCCATACCCATATGTTAGTGTGTGTGCCACAGTCACACCTACCACGCTCTCTATTGTCTCTTATTCCAGGATCAGGTCCCCTCCGGCAGCAGGACTAGCCCTGGCTCTGACCTATTAAAACCATCTACAGAAAAACTGAATTTCACATATAAAGCTATTTATTTTTTAAGTAATTGTTTTGCATACTGCAGGTTTTCAAACATGTACACCTCATCTCTATTTAATCAGCAGGTCAACTGACTTGACTCACTGAAAAAAAATGAACATCAGGCTCAGACCAAAAGAAACCACTGGCTAAAATTACTTGAAAGATATCTCAGGAATGCTCATTAGTTTCTGAGGCTTTTACTGAACTACCTCCTTTCTACAACTAGATTGTCCTTGAGAAAATGATGTGTCACAAAGCTAGATAGCATCCTCTGTGTTATTGGTTAAGCAACCATTGACCATTACTGTGAACAATGTTCATGCAATAAAATGCAGTGAAGAAGCAGCTTCAGGTTTTGTTTTGCTCACTTCTCTGCCTTTTAGCTAAGATCAAGTGTATGGGTTGTTTCGAAGGTTCATATTTTGAAACTTATTTGGTTTCAGTGGTTCAAAAGTTAGGATTTGCTAGCCAGCTTCTTTGTATCAGTGGGAGATTTGCTTCCAGGTGCACGTGTGTGATGCTTTGAGTGTTTATACTGGAGTGGCCCCCTGAAAAAAAGCTCCTGAGTCAGGCATCAGTGATGGCTCTTTTTAACATATCAAGGCAGTTGCCTACAGGGCATCATTCCTGGGTTAGGAGATAATTTTGCCTTTAATAATGAGAATGAAGGAATTTCACTAAATAAGTTCATCTTTATGGATATCCTATATAACAAAAAGCTAATATGCATCCTATATAATAAAAGGCTAATATGCAAGTAGACCAAACAGTGGAACAACTGGTCGCTATGACATGTGCTGACCAACAGGGGGTGCGCGCAGAACATGGCAGGGAAGGGCAGCAGGTGGCAGAGCACAGAACATGGCAGGTGTCAGCCACAGCGGAATGGTGGAGCAGGTGAGTGGGGGCGCCCTACCAAAGCAGGACATGGGTCGCTGTCATTGGGGTAAGCCTCTGGTGGTTACTGAAAATTCTTTGCTCGCGCACACCGCGGTCCCACCCGGTGCCCTCACCTGCTGCAGGTGCTGGCCCTGCTGGCACCCACTGCTGGCGCCGGCCCCAATCGCTCCACAGATGCGAGCAGAGCCTACGCCATCAGTGCGTGGGAGTAGTGGCAGTGGGAGGGGCTGCCAGCAGACAGGGGACAGGGGGCCAAGGCAGGAGGGTCTGGGCAGAGGCATAGAGGATAGCCTGAGACCCACCCCTGTTCCCACTGCAGCCTTGCGGCCCACAGTTCCTTTCAAGGTTCATGAATTTTATGCACTGGGCCTCTAGTCTTAAATAAGATTACATTAGAGGGAATTTAGCAAAAATTTTGGGGTGATTAAGTTAATGACACATTTATAGATGTCCAGTTAAACCAGTGGTGGCAAATAAAACAAAAAACAAAACAAGAAAAAAAACAAATAACTCATGTACTTTATTTCACTAATGATCTATAGTAAAGTCATTCAACATACAATGACATATAGCCATGTTCTTCAGTTTATATGGCTGGCAGTAGTTCCATGAAATCAGATTGTCTGTCATTTATCCACATTTCTATGCAATCTTTAAAGACTTAATTGTGAAGTATATTTAACTGCCTTCTAACACTGTATTTGGAATGCTTTTAATTTTCTTTATGTATTAACTCAAATATAATGCAGAATATTTACATAGGTAAGTTCATAATTGTTTAATGTGAGTTCAGGCCTGCACTCTCCTCTTAAACCAGCAGCTGAAGATAACGGGATTATCATAATTGATCTACTCAAGTTTCCATAATAGAAACTTTAGAGAAGGTTTTATATATACCACAGACAAATCATGTATACTGGGTGTTAGGGAAAGCCCATTATAAATAATTTTTATTAATATAGCAGTCATTTTAACCTTGGCCATGACATGACTACACTAATAAAAAGGATGTTTTACCTAAATAAAAGGAGATAAATAGCATTATTTGGAACGTATTAGCAATTTTTCTTTTAGGAGAGGTGTAACTAATTGATAGTGAGAGTAATTTAGATCTGGTAGAACTAAAATGCTGCGCTACGGCCTCCAGCTTACTTAACTAACATTAATATCAGTGTAAACTGATGTTTTAAAAAAATCAAAATGGAGTAGGAAAACACATATATATGGCAGATATAAATGGTTCATTGTTCTATCATAATTAATGGGTACAGAGAGTCCAAATATGAGACAAATTCCTCATATACATGTATTTAAAAACTCAATTTTTAAGTTAATTAATGGACCTCACTACATGATATTACATGAAAGAGATAGTATTGGTTGATTGCAAAATTTAGCAAGAATGTGCATTTGCCTTAAATTGGTTAAATTTAAGAAAAGGGGTACAGAACCTCAATTCAGTCTCACTGATTTGTGTGCAAGAAGAAAATTCTGGGCCAAGACTACAAAATAATATTTCTATGGCATTAGGCCTTCTTCCACTTGTCATGGTAACCTTTATTGGTCCAGGCTGAGAGTAAGTTAAGTCCAATGAATATCTAAATACTCTGCTTTTTCTAAAGTAAATATACCCAAGGGCAATGGTAAAACACATAATTTATAGTGGTTTAAACACTAACATGAATAAATGAGCAGATCAAAAATTATTGAGACAATTTTACATTTCTATTCTTTCTATAATTACTGAAGAGTTGAGTTTAAAAGATGTAGATCTGAGAAGCAAGGTTTGTTCTCTTCAAAATAGAGTAACTGCTAATGAACTGTACCTCCTACTCTAAAGAACTATATAATTTGACAAAATGTAAGAGGCGTTAAGATATTGAAAAAGTGAAATGAGTCTGATAAGTTCTTTAGCTTTCAATCTGGATACATTTTAATGTTGCAGGAAAAAGGAGACCAAAAAAGATGGTAGTGTTGTTGAGATGAAGAGGCAGAAGCCAAAGTTCAGGACTGCTGAATTGGTTGGAATTTGTGGAGGATAGTATAACAGAGAAAGGAACTCTGCAAAGAGGGCTTCCAGAATCATTTTTATGACAATTTGCTATGTCTGTATGCCTGAAAGTTGGGCTACCTGTGCAAAAGGTCTCCATGAGGCCTACTGAGATACTCCGATTCAGGTTTGAGGATGGACGCAAGATAGCCAGGAGTCATACAGTACTAAGAGGGACTGGAATCTTAGTTCAGTCAGAGCAGAGAAATCTCTCTGAGTAATTTCAACACTTAGGTGAGACCTCTGAAAGCCCGCAGCTACCTGACCAGATCTAGAATGGAGCTCAAAAATGAAATAGATCTAACCTAACAGATAAATAACCAAGCCTCACAAGACTAAAATAATCTGACAGTGATTTAAATACCTTCCATTAAAAATATCTGCTCTTTAAAGAAAGGTTATATAATCCAGATTCCTTACAACATATTATCCATTACAATACAATAAAGATTACTAGAGCTGTAAAGAAGCAGAAGATGTGACTCATAATCAAGAAAAATGCAGACAAAAGAAAAAGACCTTAAGATGACCAGGATAATGAAGTTAGCAGATAGTGATTACAAAACAGCTATTAAAAATATGTTCAAAGACTTAAAGAAAAAGATGACAGTATTGATTAAACAGATGGGAAACTTCAACATAGAAATAGAAAGAATAAAAGAATCTAATGTACATTTTAGAACTGTAAAGTACAATATATAAAGTAGAAAAGTGCTGAATGACTTTAGTAATAGATAGATATCTAAAATAAAATGTGTTAGTGAACTTGAAGACGATATTATCCAGCAAGAAGAAAAAATATGGAAATAATATTTTGGGGGGAAAACCCCCCAGAACAAACCTTCAGTGCAAAATGCATAAACTGGATTTATAGTGAGAGTGTAGAGCAAATAATGAACATATATTTGGAGAAAAAAGTACCAAGTATTTTCAAACTTGATGGAAAACATCATAAATACAGGAAGCTCAGCAAATCTTAAGCAGAAAATACACACACACACACACATACACTCACACACACACACACCACCCTAAACAATATACTTAAATTAAAACCTAGGATAGAATTAAAAATCTTAAATGTTTATAGAGAGGTAAAGATGTATATTAAAATGCTTGAATTATGACTGACTTCTCACCAAAACCAGCGGACAAAGCATTCTTAAAGTACTACAAATAAATAAATTTGGGGGCAAATAAATGAAGTGCTGAAAAATGAATCAAAGTCTTGCCACTTCTATTTGAAGTTGTACTGGATTTCCTAGTAAATGCAATTAGAAAAAAAAAGTTTGTAAAAATAACTTATAGATGACATTATTATTCTATAGAAAAGTCTAAGAAATCTATAAAAGATATTACTGATGAATTGGATTTGATTGAACCAGATGGCATAAAATTTGTAGATAATGGAGTCACAGGTCAAGCAATATTAATAGAGATTTGAACAACTGAATTAATTTGGGCTTTCAAAAATGTTATTGAATACTTAACCATATGCAAGACACTGAGATTAGAAATTTTAAAAATTAATCATAACTAAGGCATAGTTCCTGCTTGCAACGTTCTACCAAGTTGTCAGAGAAAAGACAATGTGTATTACTGATGTACAATAAAAGTGGAAACCCATGTGCAAAGTGAGAGGAAAGGTGCATTCTTATGAAAATCCAAAAGGGAAATAATAAGTTTGCCTCTGTTTTCACTCTCCCATTAGAAACCATTGCTGTCCCTTAAACCAGATTTAACTTGTGTTCAGTGCATGCATAAGGGAAGGCCAAAAAATACTAGCAAGAAGTTTTAAGGATTCTCTTGTCGAGACGAAAACCTTAGTCTTATATAGGGAAGAATATCCAGCTTTCCTTTTAGAAGTCAAGTGTGAGTGAATGCGAAGTGATGCCAAAATTTCCAACTGGGTTTGTGCCTTTCTTCCTAACAATAGAGAGCTCTAGCCTGTGAGGAGCCGTGGCTTCTAATTGCATCTTTGCCCATAACTAGATATGTGGCTTGCTCATTCACTATTCCCTCTGAGTCATAGCCTTCACATCCATAACATCGGAGAATAGAACAGAATGGTTTCCAAGGTTTACCCCAACTCTGAAAATGACAGGAATTTATCATCGGAGGCTCTCTGACTCCAGTTACCTTTGATAAGATATTTTATGTGGTTTTGGTGACTGGAAAGAGATTGCTGGGTTTCCAAAATGTCACTAATCCACATGCTAACTTAATTAATGGTATTTTCAGTAATATCAACGTTAAATATTTTTCCTAAAGTCAAATGACTTTTATACTGAAATATACTAGTTTTATTCCAAGCAATAATATTCATGAAAGCATACATTTCAAGTGTTACTTATGTGCTTTCCTAATATTCATGAAAATAAATACATAGCCATTAAATTTGTCTCTTGTGCCACCAATAATATGGGTATTCTACTTTAAGAAATACTGCTTACTGTATTAAGAAAGACATCCAATATCTTTGCCCGTTGACAGTCAATCATAAATGTTATTAGAATAGGTCAACCTATATATACCAGTATCAATAAAGACTATATATATATTGCTCTCAATCAGAATCTTCTAAATCACGCGATTCAACACTTAAGTGGGTATGTGCATTACCTGGAAAACAATTTTCAAAATAGATTTTTAAAGTTCAGAGTAAATTGGAGAAAAGGCTACATTACATTTGAACCTTAATAAATACTTAATAACCCATAAGACAAATAGCCATGAATTACTAGAATGATTTCAAGCACAGTGCCTCTGCATAGAGCCAACCTGCTCCCTTATTTTTGCTCATTATAAAATAGGAGTTATAATATTGTGAAGTTTATTAGCTCTGTTGATTTGTGTGTTTTATAAAATAAGACATTTGAATAATATGGAAACAGAACCATTAGGAAAATTTATTTCCTTTCTAACCTCTATCTAGTCTCCTCTGCCCAAGATAGCTTTAAAATGTCTTTCTCATAGAGAGGGGAAAGCATGGGCATTTCTCTAACTCTGCCCTTTTTTATAGACATTGTTTATTGCTTGAATGAGTGTGTGTGTCGTGCGTGTGTGTGCACGTGTGCATATGCGTGTGTGTGTGTGTGTGTGTGTGTGTGTGTACGGGTGCGCACAAGCTTAGGTCCTCAGGTGGAACCTTGGTTCCTGTGCTTTCGTCCTCGAAGCTGTTTTTCTGGAAGGGAATGGAGGCAGCTGTGTTTACAGCTCAAGTCTTGGCATACATTTACCAGAATCTATTATTCATATCATTCAGTATCAGGGAGAGATCTCAGGCCACCTGTCTATCTGACAAATTCACCCTTTTGTGAGCTTTCTGTTCATAGCAAATTATGTTCACATTGATGAATTGAGTTTTTATGAGCATTGCTAACTAACATTCTCACAGAAGGCCAGGGGCAAGAGCCTGCAAGTGTTTCTGGTCCATAAGTAAATGATAAAAAAAAGAAAGAAAAAAAATGGTAGTGTTTAAAGACAGTTTGCCATGAAGGGGTAGTTAAATCATTTGGCAATGCCTTAATATTTATAATTCTAAGACTTCCCATAAATTATTGCAAATACTCTGCTTATAACAAACAAAAACATGGAAAAATACACACATTATTTTTCTGTAGGGCACAGAATATTCTTTAAAATTGTTCTACATTTTGACAGGTAACCATGGGCCAGGGCAGAACATGGAGTAGTTGAAGTATGTTCAGCATTAATAAATCCAGCAATTTTATACTATAATGTGGAAAACTTGCAGCAATTATAGCTTAAATTCTAGCTTCATATTTCCATAGATAGAAATGGATTTTTTTAATCTCTAGAAACCCTATATTAGTTATGAAGCTAAGCCATGTGGCATGAGTTAAATAAATGAGAGCAATCTTTCACAAAAGGCTACCAGAAATCCTTCTAAATGGCGGGTGGGGAAATACCCGACGTTCATGATAGAAATGAAGATTTCCTCCTGTTTACATGTAGAATTGGCTCTTCTGTCAGGCTTCGGAGCGAAGTCCCTTGCATTTCATTCAAGCAGCGGAAAAAGAGGAGAGGATCTCATGAGAAAGGTGCATTCTAGTTTTACTGCATCCACATTTCAAAGCTCTAATTCAGAATAGACTTAGAGTGATAAATCTGCCTCGGTGGCAGATCCACTAGTCGGTATGTATTTAATTTTTTTTAAAAAAGGTAAAATGGAAATTTAACAGGGTAGTGAGAAATATCAATAACAATTCAAGTTCTCAGTTCACTCCCAACCTGTGACCCTGTCGTCCCTAAAGTCGGGTTATTCCTTTTGATAAAGTACAATGTAAGTCTCTTAAATCTTAGTGAAAGTCGGTGGAAAATTCTAAAGCTCTTCACAGAAGCCTGCCAAAATGTGTCAGACACATCACCTTTCCATGCAAAGACACCACAGCACAAAGAATACTTGGCATTATCCCTTGAAAATGCACACCTTTCTGAGGAACAAATGGGAAGTGTAGTCTGTTAAACACCATATGTGAGGGAGCAGCACCAGCCCCATTTCTCCTTCCAAATGCTACAAGCTGCTGCCTCATGGCGTGTGTGATTCTGGGAGAAAACCAGTGACAGTCAATCTCTACCTGGTCCCAATGTCAGGTGGCCTGTTGACCACTTGAGATACTGCTCAATATAATACTGCGCTTTAGCGACCTCAGAAATAGAATGCCTAGGCCTGTGTGTTAATGTAGTAGTATGTTTGCAACTTCTGCACATTTTCCAGTGGCCACCATTGATTTGAAGGGGGTGTAAAATGAGGAGACTGGGTTTGCCATCCTTAACGTATGGAGAGATGCAGAGGCAACTCATTTTTTAAAAATGTGGGTTTTTTTTTTTTTTACTTTTTCTTTTGATCTAAGTATATGACAGATAGCTGCTAGGTCTTACAACAAATCAAACTGGGGAGAGTCATGGCAACAAAAGGCTGAAATCACAGGTTTGCTTGGGATTTCCAGTTATAGGCATGGTGACCAGGCATTGCAGAGTCTCTATATTAGTTTAGTTTTCAAAGAATCTACCCTTTTATGCAATCATGTGTTTCTATTTTAGTTCAGAAAATATGGTAAAATAGAGCTTGCATGCAACAGGACAAATTTACCTGCAAGAATTTTTTTCGCTATATGATTATGAAAATTAACATAGGAGATAGAGGATGGAGGGTTTTCAGCCTTCAGTAACCAGTTTGAGATCTTGGGTGGCGAAGGCATGGCAGGGAGCATTCTGCAGCTCAGGACCGTGTTCGTGGCGTGGAGCAGCGAAGGACCACCATTTTGCTCTCTGGAGCTGGTGCTGTGTTTCAGGCATTGCTAGGAGGCTGGAGGTCGGCTGCAGCTAGCAGAGCATTGTTCTTTTTCTAACCCAGTGATAGGTATCTTCAACGGTGTCAAACAAATTTGTAGAGCTGGTGATTAGTTGCCCAAAGAGCATAATGTATGCATTATTAATTAAAGAAGGTAAGTTTGGCTAATTGTCATTTCTATACAGTAGCACTGCACTACGATACATTTTAACAATCTATAAATAATTGATAATTTTTTTCTTTCATCTTCCTTCCTAGTTTGCATAAAACTAATGACTTGGTAAATGTTACTCACTTCAAAATATTCCACCGCTTCTATGAAAATTAAACTAACACTGTAACCTTAGCAAATAAGGAGATTCCCCCCACCCTTTTTATTGCAGGTTTGAAAAAAGATAGGAAACATAACACTTGTAACAAAAATGTGATTCTCTGAAATCCAAGTGAGAATCATAAATACTATAAAATCTGCATTAAGAGTGTGACTTTAATAAATAGAATTGACATTAAAAATATGAAGATTCACACACACACACACACAAATATATGATCAGACATATATTCCAGAGCCCCAAAGTCCTGCTTGTTCAGCTTTCAAGAGTCTAAAACTATGACCCAAAGGTTTGCTGCAGGGTTTCTTCCATGTCTGGTGCTGATGTTTCAGTACTTACTATTAACTACATGAATAATTCTTTAAATCTGGTTGGCAGAAGCCACAAATTTTTCTAAATGGGGTATTTGAGTGCAGTTTCTGTGTGCTTTGTTAATTTGATTATAACACCTAGCTGGATCCTTGTAACAAGAGATTTACTACAGCAAACGTATCCACTCCTCCTTTTTTTGAGTTCTCTGTTATTTTTACAAATCCACAATCTGTCAGTCTTGTGTAATAGCACAAGGGCTTACTCTCTAATTTTCAATGCAACTGAATACATTCCCAGAGTTATTGATGGCACTATAATTTTACGTTTATTTTGTTTGTAATACATTGTGGTTTAAAAAATAAATTTTTTAAGAAGGCCCACAAACGGAAGTATTGCCTAAGTGACATATTGTTATTTAAGCCTTTGTCGAGTTTTACATATGCTTCATTATGATAAAAAACAGGTTGTAAGGACTGATTCTGTGACCTTTTTTTCTCATTTTAGCCCTACTGATATGTCACCCA
>NW_006294418.1:2763828-2766713 GCF_000327345.1 Myotis davidii
AACCCTAATGCTTCCCGTCAAGCCATTAGAAGTGATACAATCAGCCCAGGCCCCATTAAGCCATCAGTGTCCACCTGTGATAAAGATGGCCATTTGTTTTCTTAAAGCCCACTTAATGTCTGCTTAACTCAATTTGTCAGGAAATGTAGAACAATTTCCTCACAGCCTGAAATTTGGTAGTGGTTCAAAGTCAAAAGGCCAGGTCTAGTCCTATTCAAATGATATAATAAACAGTCTTCAAATCGAAATCTCCCTTGAGGAGCTGATGTTTACTTTAAAAAAAAATTATGTTAGCTGGAAAAGAATAACATTTGCATCCTTTATTGTGTTCTTTTTTTTTCAATTTCTAAAGTCCTGGAATATGTCTACTAGTGAAAAGGGCCATTGCTTGATTATATGAGAAAATAACTTTATTCTCTTTTTAAATTCAGCCACAAATTGGTTTTAGAAAGAACAGAAGAGCCTTTGCAAAGCATCAGTTCCTTACTATAGCATTTGCTTTCGGCCTCTTTAAGGAATCCCATTGTAATATGCACAAATTTACCTTTTAGTCTAATTTAATTTAAAATGTCCTCCATATTACTTACATGTCTAGCCATTTGTTGGAGATTGATATTGTCTTTTTATATCCCTTAAAAGAGAAAAACAAATGATGGTTTTTGAAAATATTTTATTTTTAAAATGATATTAATCAATTTTGGAGTAATATCAATGGAGGCTGACTTTGCCCCCTTCCTAATAATTTATTTTGAATCACATGGCCAATTACATGTGTTTAAATATAGCCTCCGGTCATCTGGAGGACCAAGGACCAAAAGGATTCAGAAGACATTTCTAAGATTAACCAACAGGGGGCTGTCTTAAATATTCCACATACAGTTGCTTCCTACCATTCCAAATTCATAGCCCATACAAATCAAACACCAATTTTGAATCAAATTTAAACCAAAAAATTAAATTTTGTTTGTCCAACAACTTCTACATTCAAAATAGTTAATTTTTGGTTTCTTGTGTTTCTGCTTAGTAGACTGGGAGCTGACTCCTGATGTTAACTCTAAAGAATAATTTCTCAACTCACTATGCATATAAGGTGAACTAAGAACTGAGTCAATTATCTGGATAATTTGATCAAGATATTAATTAGGCAACTAATATGTACATAAAAATAAGGCAAAAGTGAAGTTTAGGGATATAGATTATCTGGATACTACCTCATTTCTCAACTCTTCTTTATATGTAGAGAAAGTGTTAACAAACATTGTTGCTAAAAGAGAAGAGAAATTGCTGTGACTTAAAGGGGTAGCTATGGGAATAAAATGTCTATTTCAATATAAGATGAATAGCAGCCTATTTTTTGACTTAGAAATATTATCATACAATCTCATCAGTGAACTAATGTTGTGTTTATAAGTTTTATTCTCCACACTTCAGAAGTTCAGTTCAATAGGCAGTATAATTCCCTAAAGAAAGATTTGATTGAGGAAGAATCAGAAATTAGAATATGGAACTAGAATATACTTATATACATGGCAATACACAATACTTGGTCTTTCATCAGGTGGCAAGTATATATTCCTGGGACTCTTGACAATTTCTGTTTTTTCCCTGCCAGTACTCTACACCCACTATTTTCACTCAGGAGAAGAAAGTGTCAAACTCTGACTTTGCTTTCTTGATTATTGAATATATTCACTAAATAAAAGATTAACTGCAACAAAAATACTTAGAGGAAAGGTCAAGTATATTATTTTCCTAAAAAGGGTTTGGTCTTTGAAAATAGTTTATTTGCTGTGCATATTACAACTAATGGTTGCCATCTATACCAAGCATAAAGAATTATTTGTATTAGCAGGTTTACACATACTTATTACAGAAAATTTGGAAAATGCATTTAAAATCGGGGGGAAAGTGATCCATAATCCTATTATCTATATATATATAAAAGGCTAATATGCAAAGTGTTCCCTCAGGAGTTCGACTGGGAGACCAGGAGTTCAATTGCTCATTATGATGCATGCTGACTACCAGGAGTGGCGCGGAATGAAGGGAGGCCCCAGCTGGCAGCTGGAAGCCAGGGAAGGGAGTCCCCAGCTGGCAGCTGAAGGCCCCGGCCAGCCCTGATCACCAGCCAGGCCTAGGGACCCTACCTGTGCATGAATTTCATGCACCAGACCTCTAGTTAAAGATAACTTATGATGGGTTAATATTTTGGTATATACTAGCAGTAATTTTTTTGAAATATATTAATTGATTTTTTTTACAGAGAGGAAGGGAGAGGGATAGAGAGTTAGAAACATCAATGAGAGAAATATCAATGAAAGTTAGAAACATCGATCAGCTGCCTCCTGCACACCCCCTACTGGGTATGTTCCCTCAACCAAGGTACATGCCCTTGACCAGAATCGAACCTGGGACCCTTCAGTCCCCAGGCTGATGCTCTTTGAGCCAAACCAGTCAGGGTCTAGTAGTAATTTTAATTAACTTCTTAGCAAAGCTGTAATTATATGGTACTTGAGCAATTGTATGAATTTACTTTAAATTGTCTGTTTTAACAGATTACAAAAATAATAAGTATTTATTAAAGCTAAGTTGAACTGCAAAGTAAAGAGAAGAAAATGAAAATCACTCTGAATTTACCAGCATATTTTTGGGATAGTTTCATGTTCTTGTGCTACATTTTTCCCCCTAGCCTATTTAATTTAAAAACTTATACAACATAGGAAATTTATATGTAATATTTATCATTGCTTTGTTTTTCAATCTTTATCACTTTAATTGCCCCCCAACTCAGTTTTTAAAATATAATTATTATAGAAATAAAGCATTTTTAGCAAAGATTCTTAGAGAACAATGGGAGTAAATATTCTACTGATCTCAGACTTCGA
>NW_006294418.1:2766742-2794752 GCF_000327345.1 Myotis davidii
AGAACATATTTAGTAACTCTCCAATGCAAAGTTCCAATAATGGTGTTTGCTAGCAAATACCAGAACTGAATAGCACCAGTCATCATTTTACATGGTCATTATATGTTCCCAGAGCTTTCACCTGAATGGTGAAAAGTGGACTACAAGAAAACCATTTCCTGCTACTGAGAATGCAATGAATTCCAGAGATAATCCAATGGAACCTCCTGAGTTTGGGGTCCAAATAAGTAAAGATACTTGGTTTTGTTTATAAGGTCTCTATTCTTGAGTTACAAATTTTGATTCATCATTTGATAGTCTTATATAAGCCTTCAAGTAAATTTTGCAAGAAAGCAGTGTTACTGTGAGTCTTTGAATAGATGAGAATATCTTTTTGTTAGCTTAACATGCAAAAGATCATTTAAGTATGCACACAGTTTGGGGGCCACAGTACCCCCTCATAAACAGTAGATATTGCTTTGTTTTTACTTTAGATAAGATAAGTCTGAGGAAAGACTGGCTGTTTACTTATTGAGTTGTATTTTTGTTTGAATATTTGTACGATAGTACTTAATTTTTTTTTTATCATTCACAGTTTTGTCAGGACATATCAAAATAGTGCATTGACACCTGATGTTTTCTTGGAACCTAGCTATTATTTTTATTACTGAGATAGTTTTTTTCACTCACAGAAGTTTCTTTAATTTCGTCCTTGATTGTTACATTTTTCAAATGTTCTGGTTTCCTCAAGTATACTTATACTTGTAGATAATCCCTCAGTTCTTTGACTTCCAGCAGGTCTCCTTCCTATCATTTGTTGTGTCCACATTCTAAGAAGCTTCTCTAGTTTGTTATCCATATAACTGATCTAATTTTTTGCAGTGACAGTTGGGCCTTTAATGCCAAATTTAATTTTGTTTCGCATTTTTAGTTTTCACACTGTCTTCCCTCACCATCTATCTCCCTATCATCTTATCCTAGTATCTTTTCATCTTACCCTGTTCTCTCCTTGTGGCTTGCTAATCCTTTTCATTAAACTCCTTGATGTTTCCAATTCTGTTGAAGATGCTAAAGTGTTTCCTAATTGCCTCGTGGTCATTGTGAGATTCTGTACTTCTGAGCATTGTTCTCTTATTCAAAATGAGTTTTTTCATAGGTCATGCATTGTTTAAAATTTTATGTTTACTCATCTCAAAAGATGGAAATTTATCTAGTATTCTATGCATATTTCCTTTTACTCTTTGCTTCCATTCTAGTCTAATTCTTATTTTGGAGCAATACCTAGTTGATAAATTGATCAGCACAGCTCTTATATGAATTATTACCTAGCATATGTATTGTCTTGTGGCCTTCCTATCATAGAATCTTCTCCTGCCATATTCCTTAACTCACTGGTACTCTAAAAGATAAAATACATAAAACATTAGAATTCCAAAAATGTATTCCTAATAGAATTTTGCTGGTTTCCACCCCTCCTGTGTTTTACATATGGGACTACAATTCCTATGGTGATATGTGCCATTATCAGGGCATCCTTTCTGCTTTCCACTCACTATCTCCTAGGCCATTTTATGGAAATTGTTATCTCTAACGTATTGCAGGTAAAAGAGATGACTTCATTATAGTTAGAAGTGGGGACAACTGGTGAGAAAGAGAAGGAGGAAAGCATTCACCTAATCAACAGCGTTAGCTTGTAGGCTAGTGCTGCCTAGTCTTTCAGGTTGGCATGGACCTTAAGTCTTTGGTTCTGAAATCTGGCAGCAGAAGAAAGATAAGGATAGTTCTATCTGCTTTCGGAAAGGCAGGTTGTCTGGTTCAGTAGTTCAAGAGCACAGCTGGTCCCACCACTGGCATTTTTCAATTAAGTTCACTCTGTCTTGAAGGAAATTACTCTTTTAACTTTTTGTCATCACATTGACTGCCAGGCCCTGTTTATTTTAAGAATTCTAGTCTATTTTCTTTGTCTTGGAGCATATTTATCTACAAGTTCCAAGAACTGGTTTAGGTGTTGCCAACCAGATGCTATTTTAAACCGAAAGTCAAGATTTGCATCACCTTTCTCTAGAGGGCATCACGTTGAAAGTGGGCATTCAAATTCTCCCTTGGAGTGTGACCTCTGCCTATGACTTCTTTACATTTGCGTCTTTATCTGGAAATGGTGACAGACCTGAGAAGAGGATATTTATTTTCAGTCCTGTTATTTGCAAGCCCCTTTGAGCTTCTACAAAGATACCTAGAATCACAAAATGCAAATCAATCATGTGTCATAATGGTAAGTTTCAAAATATTTTTCCATTTGGGGGGTTTTATTCTTTCATTATCTAAACTACACCTTGGTTCTTTATAAAAAGAATTTTGTACTTTACACCATAGGAACAAAGTTTCTATTGGCTTGGATTGCTGGGAAGGAGGTGTGTGAATGGCCCCAAGTTATACATTTGCAGAGGAAATATCATCCAGATGCTCAAGTCAGCCTTTTCTTGGCAGACAACTGAGAACCATGCCGAAACTAGGCTTAAAATCTGTAACAAAAGAATTCCACAATCCCGTACCTTTGGAACGGACATTAATTAAAAGAAACAGCCCTTTCCCCCATGATCAGAGTTTAACGACTATTAATCAGAGTTCACCACACAATTAACACTTTGAACTATGATTAGCAATTGGAAATCATAGCCAGACATGTTGAGGTTAGAATAGGGAATGGACATAGTCTGTTACCCAACTTGGTGTCCCTCATCTTTTTAAAAGAAGGGAAAAAATGAAGCACTCCAGTCCTAAGGAACTGGGCAGATTTTGTTTTCGGGGAGGTGTTTGCCATTACATATTGCACATAATGTATGGCACTGTTAGGAGGGAAAAATTGGAGTCGGAGTGGCTGGAAAGTTAGGTCTGCTCTGCAGCACTGTGAGATTGTTGACATCTGCCGAGGTTGGAGCGCTCAGTAAGCAGGAAATGGGGTGTCACTCTGAGTGGTGGTTTACCATTATCCTGGCATCCTAATGAAGTGTCTGCAGTGCACAGAGCTTCTGGATGGCATCTTAACGCACGGCTAAGCAAAAGCACTTCTCTCCCTGTCACTGTCATCCATCTGCCTGCACCCTACTGTAGCCAATGGGATGGAACCATGCTACAATGTGCTATAAGCCATTTAGAGTTGCACATTGCATAATCAGTCCCATCAAATATGTAAAAAAATGGCTATTATTGGTTATTTTCCTCAAACTCTGGCACCTGGAGTTTGATACATTAAAGTTAAACTTTTCCAAGTGCTATTTATGCTATTAATTCCTCTGTTCACCCCACTATCTAAATGCATCCTCAATGTCTTAAGTCCTGTTAATGGATCAAAAGAGTTGTATGAATATTCATTTAAAAACCTCACTGTACATCACACTTGGTGAATTCATCAATTTACAATATAATGGAGTGATCGTTTTGTGTGGGGTTTTTTTGAAATATTCATTTTTAAGAAAAGGACAAAGCATAAATCCATTCAAACCACAGATTGGTTGTTTTCATCTTAGAGCATGCTATTTAGTTTGCAGTGATAGTTTGGGGTTTTTCAATAGATTTCGTTAAAGACACAGTGCATGTCACTAAATACATTTGCATTTTAAACTAGTATTGTCAATGCTGGGTGGTTACATTTGATGCTTTAAGATGATCTACCATAAAATTAAAATGCATTATAGAGGAAGATATCTGTTATTAGGTGGCATAAGTAGAGCAAGATGTGTGTGCAACCCTCCTGAAACTTTTAGATAGACCATGTATAACCCTCTTAAAAAATAGCTGCAAAGCATCTGGACTCTCATGGCACAAATTGAGTGATAAGATGGCCACTAAGTTGAGAAGGTGTTTTCTATAACAGGGGCAACAGGAATCTGCTAAAATGGGGGTGGGGTTAGATAAACAAGAGGGCATAACATAATTTGGTTGCATGAAGAATTTTTTCACAGACATTAAAACTATAGTAAACATGACAGCAGGGAGGCGTGCACTGCAGCACAGTGGGGAGCTCAGAGCGTCTGCCTGCCTGTGCCTGGCTCCAGCCACCGCTAGAAGTCTCTGACTTTCATTAGCACTCAGCGATTCACCCAGGTCCCCCAGCAAAGGACGAAAATCGAAGCAGCAAAGCCCCATACTCATTATTGTAAATACTCCCAGGTTACAGGATTTGGGGGGCAATAATGGCAGGATGATGTTAAACTAGAACAAAAGAGTCATTCTGAATTTTTAAAAAATAATAAAAGGGTTTGTTCGTTGTTTGTTTTAAATCAGTGTAGCCTTTGATTCCATTGGTAATGCAGTGTGTTGGAATATTAGACAACCTCTTTACAATAATATTTTAAGTGACCCGGCTAAAAAGTGTGTACAACTCCTGAGCAGTAAAAGTACAAGTTAATTACACAAATGACTCCTCCACCTCCACTCCTTCCCGCTGAATTTGTGCAAGCATGTCTTACAGGTCTCTGAAACAGAAACTATTTCCTTTGAAAGGAATTTGTAAGAATCCAACAATTAGTCTGCTACCAAATGTAACAAGGTAAGCAAACTAAAGCACATCACTGCAAAATAATGCAAGTCAAGTTAAAGTATTTACTCACCTCCCCCCAAGTAATGGAGTTATTTGAGAAAAATCTTGGCTTCTTCAAGGGTTCAGGGGAGAGTGGTTTGCTATTGATGCCCAGAAACATTAAAAATGGTAAAGTTTGTTTTCTTCTTTATTGTTGAAAATATTACATATGTCCCCTTTTTCCCCATTGACCTCTCTCAGCCCGCCTCCAACCCCCACCCCAGGCCTCCACTACCCTATAAAATGTAAAGTGTTATTTTTTTTAATGGAATGGTAAGTGTTTATTTTTGCTAAATCCAGGCTTGGGGATCTGGCTTCTTCATTCATGCCCCCCCCCACCCTCCCAGCTGCCCTCAGCATTATAGCACATAAGCTTTTCTTCATGTTCGAATATTTCTCCAGAACTCATTTGCAAAAGAGTCGAAGCAATATTAAACACCACATCCAAACCTCTTTTAAACACACAAAGAAATAGGGAAACATATCGGAACTAGACCATTGAGAAAATCCTCCTTTCAAATTTACTGTCTGCTTCACACGCTAGTATAAAACAGCCCACGAAGTCCCGTTTGTGATCCATTTGAAACCATCTTGATTTGCTTAAATTGTCACATTCTTCTTGCACATTTCTTCTAAATGCAAAGATGGCAAAGAATTCTCCTCCCTCTTCATTATAAAAGTGCAGAATTTCTGGCTTGTTTATTCCTAATGGAACACTTGAGAAAGAAGAAAATATATAAATATATCTTTCAGAAGATTAGTTGTCTCAATCTTTTTAAAAGAGGGTATCTGTTCATTTCTTCCCCATGGTAAACAATGTGGGCTGTTCATTTCTTCCCCATGGTAAACAATGTGGGCTTTTCGTTGTAATTTTCCATTGTCAAATTAATGCATTTCACTTTACTGATTTGGTCCCATGCTTCGAGAACATCGGACCTTTTAATATCCTTATTTCTTCCATACTATATATTAATGTAGGTCATTAGGACATAAATAGGAATAGAACCTAAGCCATTTTTAAACAGATTTTTTGAAGGAATCTTCTACTTTCATTGCAACTCATGAAAACAAAATCTGAAAAAAACTCGCAGTCTAACAAAATAAAACTATGGTTTACTTCTCATGAGAACCTTTTCCCAAGCTAAGGATTTCAGGTAAGAAATGGCATAAGTGTTTTGAGTATTTCAAATCAAACATCAGAATTTTTTTCTGATGTACTGGTAAATATTCTATTGACAAGGTCAAAAACAGAGAAAATTCTGGCCACCAAGACAGAAGGGAGCATTAAGCATTAAAAAAAAAAAGTAGGTTTATCAGCTGCAATTTCTAAAGTTCTATGTGGTCCCTTCTACAGAATGTGGAGAAAGCCCTTTATAATGGAAGTGCATCCGTATATGCACTTACCATATATGTGGTTCTTCAAAAATTATTTTAAGGATGTTAATGAAAAAAATGGCTAATATTTTCAAGAAACTATAAAGAAAAAGAGAGAGAGGGAAAGGAAAGCAAGCCGTGGCAAAAAACCCTGGGCTCAGCAGCTTTCTGGGGGAAATGGTGAAATGTGACCGTGTGATTTATAATGAGAAAAGGTATCTACAACATACAATTTTCTACCTAGCTGCAAATAATAATTCATAGTGATGTCCCTTCCAGATAAAAGACCTTTGCTATGTAGGACCCATGTGGTAAAATGATCATGATAAATGTCAGACCAGTGCAGGTAACGGCTTTACAAACCATTAAGATTAGCTGGCTCTTTTTCCTGATGATAACAGTAACCATGCTGTGACTCTATGTGGTAATAATATCGCAGTCCTGATAAATGCCAGAGCCAGGCAGAGGTGTTTATCATTCCCAGCTCAGAAATGCTGACTAAAGTTGCCACATGTTGCCTGTTTTTCTTCTTTTACAATAGTCTCACAATTAAAAAAAAAAAAGGCTGAATCATAAAATTATTTTATTCCCCATTCCTTAAAGGATTTTGATGTTTGTGCCGCTAACTTCGCCTGCTCTCAATGTCACTGTGTGGCCTTGTCAAGTGAACCGGCCAGGAAAACAGTTCACATACGAACCATTATCTCTTCTCCAGAGGGTTTTTGTTCAAAAGAAATAGTTATGGATAAAGTTCAATGTGCTTCCTTTAAAAAAGGCTTCTTAGTTAGCATTTGTCTTAATTTCATGACAAATCCTACTTGTTTGCAAGTGAGATTTTTTAAAAATTCCCTATAAATTGAATTTATCTACCAATAAAAAGAGATAGACACTTACATTAAAGACTTCCTATCTAGAAAAGTATTTGTAGGGTTTCTACCCTTATGAAAATGTACAAAGATAATGCTTAATATAAAGAGCTACTAGAGTATTTAAAAAGAATTACTGGTTTATAATTAGAAAGATGTCAAGTGACTCAAAATGGTAAGCCTTGTTTTTTAAAAAAATCTTGTAAAACTAGATATATATGAATAAACATAGTTTAATGAAAATTCTCATAGGAGGACTGGATTTCGAAGAAACAAACTAGTGAGCTTTATTTTCTCAGCACAGATTATGGCCTAAAGGTGAATTAGTAGGTTCTGTAAGTTACAGATATGGACTTGGCCACCATAACACCTCCAGGATTACTTTGAAAACAAGAGTTCTATGGAGGACAAGACCATGCTTTTCCATGAAGATTGCTGCTGGGGTGTCAGCTGCTACCTTACCCATCAATTCAAAGAGGGGCGTTGCTGCAGCGTTGATGAAGTTGGGTCTCAGAGAGTTTTAGTTTGGTGAATTTTAGGAATTGTTATCATCCTAAAATTGATTGCACCAAAGCAATACAACTTATGCAAAGTTATTGAGAACCTAAAATTTGAATTCTTGCCCTCAATGTGAGTGAGGTTGGCGCACTAGAAGTTCTAGAATAACATAGATGAAAAAGAAATGGTGATTGTTATTACTTTCCTGAATGCATTGGGATGTGTGTAAAGAAGCTACAAACAATTTGAAGGCCTTCAGAGAAATTGATTAAAGAAACTTACATTGGTTGATTTAGTATTCATTGCATTTCTCGATTCTTTTTTTTTTCTTTTCTTTTTTTTTTTGTATAATGAGCTGATGCCTCAGACACTTTTGTGTTTAAGGGTCATCTTAGAGCAGTGATGGCGAACCTTTTGAGCTCGGCGTGCCAGCATTTTGAAAAACCCTAACTTAACTCTGGTGCTGTGTCACATATAGAAATTTTTTGATATTTGCAACCATAGTAAAACAAAGACTTATATTTTTGATATTTATTTTATATATTTAAATGCCATTTAACAAAGAAAAGTCAACCAAAAAAATGAGTTCGCGTGTCACCTCTGACACGCTTGTCATAGGTTCGCCATCACTGTCTTAGAGGATCCCTTTGCTCAAATGAAAGGGTAAACTTCATTGATACTTATATTATGATAGCTCTTAAATGTAAACCTCTCTTGTAACATATTTTGTACTCTATCTTCTCCTCTGGGTTACAAAATGAGCAACTTTGTTTGTATCTGCCACAGATAGCATGAGGGCCTTAATGGATTTGTTTTCTTCGATCACATATACACATATACATGTTTAATACTTTAAAAATGATTGATGAAATAGATAAAACTATTTTTTTTTAATAATTTTGAATTGCTTATTGCCAGGGAATAGGAGTAAAGACAGCAAGAAATAGAGGTCCCACTGAAGATTAGGTGGTCTCCTCAGCGTGCGGGGGGAGGGGGCGGGGGGGCTTCTCTAGTATCGGCAGAAGCACCCCTGGGCACCAAAGCTCTCTCACGGGGCAGGAACCATGGGCTACGGCACTCAGTTGGCCAGTGTTCTTGTTATGGCCATTTATTAGCTAGAGAGGGCTATTTCCATTTTAAAAATTCTCCCTAAAAGGGCTTCTTTATTCAAAAATCAGAGAAGATAGTAACATCTCCTGAAAGGACAAGCTCTGATACAAGAGAAGCCTGTTTGCCAGTGAGGTGATTAGCTCTAATTCCCAGGTAATCCCCACCAGATAAAGGAAACAGTCTCACCTGAGTCTAATAATTAGAGTCCGTTCCTGCGGCATCTCTCCTGCGCTGCAAGTCACATACCGCTGTTCTCCAGTTGAACTGTTTTGACGTAGATTCTCAACACCTAAAGTCAAATGTACCAGGTAGCTCAGGCATTCCTTCCTTTTAATTAGATGCAAAGGATGGCTTTTCTGGTTTGGAGATGGGTGAGGAGTACAGAATCTTGGAGAAAAAGTGCAAATTGCCAACACCAGGTTAGCCTGGAGACCACTGTTTATGATACAATGATGAGCCTATTTATGATATACTCTATCTACTGAGGAATTATTACCAAGCACTCTTTGATAATGGAAAGCACTCAGTGTGTTTACAAAAATATCACACAGTTTGGGCTGTTTCTGTTTTTTGGAAAGAGTACTAAAGAGTAAAATTTATGGCTTCATATGATTTTGGAAACAGCCTTGGACTATGAGCAATCATATGTCAGCGCTGATACAGAGGATAATTCAAAAGAAAGATTTTGATTAAGGGGGCTTACACTTAATGACCATTTACTATATGTGCACATGTATGCATTGAAACATTTACTACTACTAACAATTTTATGAAATAAGTATATGGTGGTGGTTGTTTTTTTGGTATTTTTAAATAAAAAACTGAAAACATCAAGTTTTTCAGTTCTACCTAATTTTTAGATACCTCTGAAAGAAGATACTGCTTCTCTTATTTATAACATGAGTTTGAAGTACAGTGGGGCCTTGACTTACGAGTTTAATTCGTTCCGTGATGGAGCTCATAACTCAAATTACTCGTATATCAAATCTTAAAGTGAACGAGTGAGATAGGTGATGCTGGGCTGATGTTGTGGCGTTCACTGTGACGTTCGCTGCGCCAACTAGCGGTGGGGTATCAGAAGCTGGCTCGTAACCCGAATTTTAGCTCGCAACTCAAAGCAAAAAATCGGCCGAGAGACGGCTCGTATCTCAAAAAATTCGTTAATCGGGAAACTCGTAAGTCAAGGTCCCACTGTATGTGTCTATTTGTACCCATGCGTGAGTCTTGAATTCACCCTGGGAGTGGCTCTTCCTAAAGTAAATGTAACTTATTTAAAGGAATTTATCAAGCAAGTGGCAACATGCCTTGGATGACTCCTTAATATCCAACTCAAGTTTTATAAATTACAAGGAATATCTTCAAAGATTTGTAACCAGTTGCAAAGTACGCTTAAAATATTCTGTGAAGACACTCAGTCCTCCTATAAGCCAGGACAGTCTCTACCTAAATTCTGAAGTGGTCATGATGCATAAAGTACAAACTGGATAGAAATTAGACTGCTTTCTTCCCAATATATCCCTGACATATAAGGGACTACCATTTTTCATGCTGGATACATTATACATTCCAGAATAGCTTTCAGAAGCAGAACAGCTGTGTTACTGCTGACCTTCAGACAAAGGGGTGCAGTTGTCCTCTAAGAATTACAGATAAATGGGCTGAAGAGTGCCCCTGATGCATTGGTGACCGGGAGAATTCAGTCTTTTCTTCCTCTGAGTGGACCTCTATAACAAAGCACAATTTATTTTGAAATATGATTCAACATGTGGCCATAAATAAGTTAAGAATAGTAAATGGATGAATGATAAGGCCAGAAAAGCGTTCCAGGGTCCGGAGGTCCAGGGTCCTGGACTGCGTAGAATTCTCCATCATTGTATGACTTTATCTTATCTCTCTGCGATAACGCATTCGGTTGTAAATATCCTTGTTTTAGTAGCAACATTTCATGCAGATAAATGCAAATGTAACCATTGTAAAGCATATTTTTTAAATGTGTCCTCAAATCCATGAACCAGGGGGAAACTATAAAGCCACATCCTTATCATAATGTTAAAGCTATTTCACATCATGTAGAAGATGTTACTTCTCTAAGTATCCTGGAGTTGTTTTTGAAGAAGCTCATTTACAACAGAATTTGGGGTAGTTTGAGAAAAATGGGGTGAGGTGAGTGAGAAGTGGGCATCAATAAGAAATGGTTTCCTAATTTAATGTCTACATGTGCATTATGTATATTTTTACATAAACATTTTTTTTCCACTAGTGGGTGACAAAAATGAAGTCCTACCAAAAGAGTTTGTATGCAGTTGTGGGTTCACAGCTTAGAAATTGGAGAGGTTGTTGGGATAAGGGTGGGGAGCTAACAAGGAGGTATTAAAGAGCATAGAGCAAAAAAATCAGTCATTAAGAAATAAAGGTAGGAGCAAATGTGAGTGAAGGGGCAAAGAATTATGGAGTTTATTATTACTGAGAAGACTTTTATATAAGCCTTTTTGTATACAACTTACCTAAGATGTTCTCTATTTCTCCATGTAGAAAAAAAGTCCCTTGTTTCCCACTTCCATAAGAGATATCTCAGTCTTCTCAAAACTCTCAATACTTCACAATAATAAGAAACCATATGCTGAAGGAGAAATATTAATAGAAAATGCTGTCTTTCACATGCTCACTGAATCAATTGAAGACACATCTTTAGTAAGCTGTGTATGAATCTTAGCTCATTAACTACTCCTGTATTATGTATGCAATTCCAATTCCTAATATTACGCATCAATAAACTAGATCTGAAAAGGTGTCATTTCGGTTTCAACGTTTCCAATTGTATTTTTAGATGTTCTTCCACTTAGAAGTGTTTGCGTTATTTCCTGATTTTACAAGCTATGGACAAGTGGGTGTGGTACTGATTTGAATGGGAAACCACTGCTTTCCGATAACCTTTTCGAAAATTCTATTCTAAGAAAATAGGTTGCTCCTCCTTGATAATATTTCAGCCCTCTCTAAGCCATCATCCAATTCCCCCTCCATGTATGTACAACTTAGCCACACAATGTGTATAGCACAATTCAATTGTCCAATTCTTCAAGTGTGGGTGAAAGTTGAGAAAGAGAAAAAAAAATCTATAAAATACACTTCATGTAGAATGTTTCTTATAAGCAGATATGGGAACCACCGTAGACTTTTACAAGGATTCTTCTATGTAACTGAACTACTCACCAGTCAGATGGTCAGTCTCTCAGCCTTTCACAGAGTAGTCAGTGTTGTGAAATGTCAGGCTACCACAGCAAGAGCATTGCCACCACTGGCACCATCTCAGTTCAACTACATTTGAATGCTCACTGCAACCAGATGGTGTGATTAATGCTGGAAATGAAAAGTAAACCCGAACAGCGTGGCCCTCAAAGAAGGTGAAGAGGGGAAAAGGGAAACACTTATGAAATACTTACTTTTTACTAGTCATTGTTCTAGGTGCATTATATACTATCGTTCTCAGTCTATAAAACTGGCTTTTTAAGTATTATTCAGAGAAAATAAGAAACTTGTCCAAGACCAGCTAATAAAAAGCTGTTACAGAATTCAAATCAAGGTCTGTCTATTCCAACCCATGTTCTTGTCTTTCATTGGTTCACTTATTCTTTATTTAAGCCACGATATGCCAGTGCAAGTGCTTCCTAGCTTTATAGGAAAATTCCCGGTTGAATGGGAGAAATCAATAGGCATTCAAACCACGGTAATATTTTTTTTAATTTTTAAAACTATTTTCAACTATGGTTTACATTTAATATTATTTTGTATTAGTTTCAGGTGTATAGCACAGGGGTTAGACAATCATGTCCTTTACAAAGTGGTCCACCTGATATTTCCAGTACTGAACTGGCACCACACATAGCTATTACAATATTACTAGCATTGACTATACTCCCTAGGCTGTACATTACATCCCTGTGACTGTTTTATAACTACCAATCTGTGCTTGTCATTCCCTTTAGCTTTTTCATCCAGTCCCCCAACTCCTCACCACCCTGGCAGTCATCAGTCTATTCTCTGTACCTATGAATCTGTTTGATTATATTGCTCTTTAGATTCCACGTATAAGTGAAATCATATGGCATCTGTCTTTCTCTGGCTGACTTATTTCACTTAGCATAATACCCTCTAGGTCCATCCATGCTGTCACAAATGGTAAGATTTCATTCTTTTTTATGGCCACATAATATTTCTTTGTATATATGTACCACAGCTTTTTATCCACTCCTCTAGTGATGGGCACTGGGATTGCTTCAAACCATGGCAGTATTACTAATATATGGAATAGAATGTGCTAGAGTAACAGAGCACAGAAGAAGAACTGACTGTCTAGGGAAATTCACGAGTATTTTACCTGGTGGTTAAACAGACTTGGTGAAGTTTTAATTGCTGCCCGAGCACCATGGCAGTGATCTTGCAAATTCATATATTTCCAATTATGCAACTCCACATCCAGACTTTCTGCAACCACTCCTGATTAGATCATATGTTCCCTAAAACAGATGTTTGCTGGGTATATTCATGTGGACCACTCTCTACTTATCATTTGCCCCGCTTGCTTTATGGCTGCTGCTTCTGTAGTCCTCAATGTCAGTTGATCACTTTTTTGGAGATTCTGACATTGACTTGATCATGACTATGGCCAGAGATTTTCATGAAATTAGAAAGGTTTCCTCTCCTCCCCTCCCCTCCCTTCTTCTCTCCTCTGCCACCTTTTAACAGTAAGACATACTTATTCAGGACTGTCACAGTAGCTATCGGGACTACTGCTTCCACCTCTTCTGTTATCACCTTTACTGCCTGAACCAAGTGGTTCAACAGATCCTTGGGTAAATTCTGTTACCAGCATGAGCTATATATCTTTGCATATACTCATTGGTGTGTAGCTTTAGCTTCAGATGGCCAGATACAGGGTACCCAAGTGTCCCAAGAGCTCTGTCCTGGGCATACTGTACCAATTCCACTCTCATCATTATTGACTTATTTTCTTTCTTTTCCTGAGTTTCTGGTGTCTCATAAGCTCCAACTGGTCTCATGAAGCATCACAATATCTTAGTATCATTAAACTACAAGGAGGCTTTCCAGCCTTTGGGTAGAAAGATTAGATTTGCTGTATTCTATGATGTTGCAACTGGCTTTTCTCTTTCTTTCTTTCTTCCTTTCTTCCTTCCTTTCTTTCTTTCTTTCTTTCTTTCTTTCTTTCTTTCTTTCTTTCTTTCTTTCTTTCTTTCTTTCTCTCTCTCTCTCTCTCTCTCTCTCTCTCTCTTTCTTTCTTTCTTCTTTCTTTCTTTTGCCCTAAGGATCTAACACACAATTACAAAAAACTCTCCCTCTCTCCCTTTGTCTCTTTCATTGGCAGTTGTCCAATCCATATTATGTTGGAACTCATCTAAGAATAACTGCAACTTTGAAAGCTGTGACTGGGGGGAAGGGGGAGTGCGGTTATAATTTATGGGCCTTTGTGGTTTCAGGAGCAAGAAGAAAAGCTTCCAAGCACAGTTCTACTAGGAAGACTACCTCAGCCCACTTTCACCTAATACCATCTTCTGCAGGATATTTTCCCCATAATTTCTTATTAAAAGTGGTTTGTTTGTTTGTTTGTTTGTTTGTTCGTTCGTTAATTTGCAGCAGCAGTGTATTTGAAATACCCTGCCTGTTTCTCTTTCTCACTCTACTTTATTAAGTTCATCTACCTAATAACAGGTGATGACAAATTGGGCTTCAGGAGGCACATCATATTAGGAGCTGTGTTTGGCTTTAGTATCAGAGAGCCATTCATAAAGGTTCCAGTACACAGAGGCTTATTTTCTATGTCAAAGAAACTCAGAGACAGGCAGGTAGGACCAGGGACTGCTCCACAGATTCAGGGAAGGGCCTCCCAGCCATGTGTTCCACTCTGCTGGGCCTCCGTTCTCAGTGTCATCTCATGCTATAACCATTCTATCTTCATTCTGAGGAGCAGAGGTGAAAAGACTAAAAGGCTAAACTAGCACCCTCTCCATGGTCTCCCTAGAAGTCCCACATTACACTTTGACTTAAGTCTCAATGGCCAATCTTAGTCACATGGCCACTCCAGCTGCCAAGGAAGCTAGGAAATGAGCTCTTTTAAGTGGGTATATTGGCATTCCCACAACAATGGGATTGCCTTGCTAAGGAAGAAGAAAATGGATATTGGGTGAGTGTTGCCTTACATATTATTCTCTTCTACATCATCTTTTGCAGCAGTGGCCTCTCTAGGGTCACCCAGAGCTCGGTGCTAGTAGTTAGAGATCAAAGTATAGAAAATGTTTGAGTTCAATAAATAATTATAATTCTTTGCCCTGGTTAAAACTATGGCAAGATGAATTCTCTGGTGTACTAAGTAACTTAGTTTTTATTATGCCATCCATGCCCATAAAAGTAAAAAATAAACAAAATGAAGGAAAGAAATTCGTGTGGCATGCACTTTTGAAGAACTTCTTATTTTTTAAATGCATATGACTATGTTTTATACTTTCAATTTTTGTTTTTGCACTTTCCTAATTCATAGCAAAAACCAAAATGTATTGCAGAAACAGGGTAGCATAGAAGTAATAAAAAATTATTTACTCTTCCACAAAATCAAGCAAACAATAGAATATTGGTAATTAAATCACACTGTCCTCGTGTGTTTGTTTCCTGTTGCTGCCGTAACAAACTGCCACAAGCTCATACAACACAAACTCATTACCTCGCATTCCTGGAGGTCAGAAAATGGAAATCAGTTCACGGACTTCCTTCTGGAGGTCTATTTCTTTTCTTTTTCTAGTTTTCAGAGGCTGTTTTGTTCCTTGGCCCATGGCCCTTTATCACACAGCCCTTTTTTTTTCCTGCTTCCTCTGTCACATGACTTCTGTCTCTGCCTCTGATCCTCTTGGTTCCTTCTTAACCACCGGACCCTTTAATACAGTTCCTCATGTTGTGGTGACCCCCAATTTCATTGTTACAAATTCAACATAATTAAAGCATAGTGATTAATCACAAAAACAGTATGTAATTATTTATGTGTTTTCCAATGGTCTTAGGCGACCCCTTTGAAAGGGTCGTTCAACCCCCAAAGGGGTCATGACCCACAGTTGAGAATTGCTGACTTACAGGTTCCAGAAATCAGGACATGGGCATCTTTGGAAGTTCATTATTCATTCTACCACACCTTGTGTAATAGTAAAAACACTTGTGAGATTTGATTCAGTAGCTAAATGAGCACCTTATGCATGTCCTTCCCAGGAGTCCCACATAATACTTTGACTTATTTCTCTATGGCCAATCTCAGTCACACGGCCATGATCTAATTCAGAGTCAAAATGAAGAAACTCCATGATAATGTTGAGCACACCTATAACTTTTGGCTGCTGAGTAGGACTTTATGCTGCTAATTCTTAGTCCAAAATTCTCCTAAAAATATTCCCTCATGTATCTATGAAATCTTATTTTTTTTCTAAACTTTGTTTTTATTTTATTTTTCAGAAAAGCAAGACAACAACACAAGAATTGAAACTATGAAGTCCCTTGTACAAAAACTCCCTCCATCAAATCGTGACACCATGAAAGTCCTCTTTGGACATCTGACTAAGTAAGTTGTAACGGTTCCTGGTTGTGTCATATACTCCTTTCCTAAATGAACAATATTTAATTTCATATCTCTGAGACAAGAGTTTCCAAATACATCTATCTCATATTTTCCCCTCTCGCTCATCTAAGTCTTCCTGCAGAAGTTGGAGAATGTACTAACGGTAGGAAGGAGAAGCTACAAAAGGAACTTCTGACTGAATTGATTTTATCCTGGCCTTTACAGTGAACAGATACTTATTGATTAGTCAGAACTGTACTCAGAGCCCTGAGATGGATCATCTTTACTTTGTTGTATAGTACAATGGGAAAGGTATGAGATGTTTCAGACATGAATTCAAAACCTAGCCCTGCCTTGTACCAAGTGCTACGACCATAAATGAGTTACTGAAATTCTCTGAAATTTTATTTCCTCATTGGTAAAATGTTGATTCAAATTATCAAGGTGCCATCCTATAAGAGAAGAGTATTCCAAGTAGGAAAAAAAAACACAAGTGTAAAAACCCAGAGAACCCAAAGAGCTTTTTGTATTTGAAAAACCAGGATGGCTAGAGCCTATTGAACGAGGGGGATGGTGGTGGGAGTTGGGGTCACAAATGTTAAATGGGTGTCAGATCACAGTAAGACATTTGTAATCCATTGTAAATACAATGAAGAATCACAACTGGGGGAATATAAAAGGTCACACTGGCCATGTGGAGAATGGATTGCCAAAGGGAAAGCAGGGGCACCGATTAGGAGGCAACCCTAGTAGTCCAGGCAAAAGATAATGGTGGCTTGAGTGGAGCCCTTGGAGAGATATTCTAGAGTTGGGTCAGGTTGGATTTGCCTGGTTGGGATGCAGTGAGTAAGGGCAAGGAGAAATCAAGTGTGTCTCTTAGGGCTTGGGCTTGAGGGAATGGAAAAATGGTAGTGCTACACAGATGGGTAAGTAGAGGGCCCTTTTGGACATGTTAAATTTGAAATGACTGTTACTCATTTGTCCTCTGTTAACCCCTTCCTAAGATAAGGCAGAGCTCAATACAAGTGATAAGGGTTTAGCTTTGACCATTTGCATATGGTCATGTTAAAGCTTGTTAGAGTTTACTTCTGGGAGGTTAAATCTCCATTCCTTGGGTCTGGTCATTTCTGCAGATTATTCAATGAGTTCATTACATGAATTTTAATTGTAAATGTAATACATGTGATTGCACACAAAAAATTTAAACAGTGGTGAATATATTATTAAAAAGTGAAATTTGCCTACTAGTCATTCTTAGACTGCTGAGTAGAAGTAACTAACACTTCTGTATATGTCCTTCCAGACCTGTTTCTAAGCACATGCAAAAATGTGTGTATGGTTGTTGATTGTGTCAGAGTATATCATACAGCACATATTCTCCTGCAACGACTTTGCAGCTCATAGACAGCTTCACATTTCATTAAACAGACTCATCTGATTTTTTCTAATGATGATATAGCATTCAATGGTATGAATAGCTCATAATTTGCTTAACTAGTTACTACTTTAGGTACATGTCTTAATCTAATTAGTTATATTATCCTCTTACTTATTTTACTCCCAGAGGGGCACCCATGTTGCAGGTCAGAGGACCCCTCGTTATTAGAATGGCCTTTCCTGTCACCTCCACATCCTGGCTACAGTGGGAAACCCAGTGTGATTTAGTGAAAGGATCTTGGGCTTTAAAGAAATAGGTAGATCTAGTGTCAAATCCTTGTTCTATACTTAACTCCCTTTAAAATCCTAGGCACATAAAATTGGATTAAATTATGTCAGCCATATCCTGTGGTTATGAGAATTAAATGAGATAATGCATATAAAATGCCTGGCACAGGGTAAGCATTCCTCAAATGTTAATTCTTTTCCTGTAGGATCCAGTCGCACTATGGAAAGGGTTTCAAGTTACAAGTAAATACCAGAGCGCTTATCTCAGTAACGTTAACTGGACAAAGTCATAAAACAAATGGGAAAGTGTAGTCTTTAATGCGATGCAATACCTACTCTTGTATATCTTGAGAAATATCAATTACTCAGTCTCAATTAATCCTCCTCCATTCCAACTGAAAGAACAGCTATAAAATGAAGAAAATGAGAGTCAGCTAAATTCTTCTTTGAAAAAAAATAAAACACACAGATGAGAATCCATCCAATTAAAAACCTTGGAAGGATGAGAATCTTCACCTCTATGCAACACCATTCCAGTGTGAACAACTAATGCCTGATTGTGTTTTTATACCTAAATTAACTTCCTGACTTTGCTAGAACTTCCATTCAGCTCAGTAGAGATGGCAATAGATGTATTTAACTAAGATTTAAGAACGGATTACTATATCACCTTCACAGCATTCACATTATAAGATTTTTCATTATAGATAGACAAGTGTCATTTGCCAGTCACCCACCTTTCTTGAGTGGCGTGACCATATTCCACTGGCACTGATTTTTAAACTGGGTTTAATTATGCACAAGTGTGTGCACATGATTATATCTTGTTAAGCATTTCTTGCTAAGTTTTTGATAAACAGCCAATCGTGGCATGTCATCAAAGCCTGAGAAGACTAAATAAGAAGATTGTTTAACGAGAATTTAAATATATTCATGTTTGAAAGAATCATTAGAATGTTTTCCTTAGTCTTGATGCATTTGGTAGTTCTTCAGAAAAATCTACCATCAACACTTGTATGTAGTGTTTATTCCAAATTGTTGCAAATATATATATTTTGAAGTTTGTTTAGTGAGGGTCAGGGAATGTAATGAAGTGCCAGAAATTCCTCTTGGCCTACGTACTCTACAGCCAACAGAATAGAGCTCCATGTTTGCAGAGGTCTGAGTTAAATGCTCCCTTGAAAGCAGAGAAGTGCCAACTGAGAAAGCTCGATACTGCACAATTGGACTAGAAGGTGAATGCAAGTTCTGGCCATGAAGCCAGAACTTCAACGGGTTGTGATTATATTAACCATAAGATTACACAATGGCTGTAAAGGCTAAATAGTCTCAGAGTCCTCGTTCTTGATCAAACTTGAGTTCAAGTTCTATGCTTCTGCTGTGATAGCTTGAGATCAGGAATTCAGCATAAGCTATCATTTCAAAATGCCATCAACTAGCAGCCTTTATTTATAGCCGCTTTCACAAATTGACATGACAGTGAGAAGCACTGGAAGGTCCTGGGGTATCTTCTGAACCGTGACATAAATGGCAAGTTCTGTCTGTATAAAATGTAAGTGTCAAGTGCATTTGCCTTTAGCCTGCTTCTTTGGAAAGGTAGGGAGGCGAAGAGAAGCTGAAGTTAATGGGAAGGAGGACCTGGAGAGGTAAGGTTTACTTGCTGGTAAAAAAAAAAAAAAAAAAAAAAAAAAAATCTGGTGTGTAGTTTGAGAGGTTGAAAGCCGGGCAAAGGATTTATATAAGAAACAGAGAACTGTCGAAACTTACCTATCAGGCAATTGAAAAACATTCTTAGTGTTTATGAAAGACTCACTTGGCAACAGAGTGCAAGGCGAACAAGACAGAGTGAGAGAAGAGCCCAGGAGGCCACAGAGATAGATGGGATGGGTGAACATCAAGGGGAAAGAAATGGTCCAAGTCTTAAGACTTTTCATAAAAAAAATTTCACACAGTTTTGTTGTTGTTGTTGTTTTTCTCACTCGAGGATACTTTTTCCATTGATTTTTTAGGGGAGTAGAAGGGGAGTGGGAAGGAGAGAGAGAGAGAGAGAGAGAGAGAAAGAAACATCAGTGGGAGAGAGACACATCGATTGGTTGCCTCCCACATGTGTCTGAACCGGGCAGGGTAATGAACCTGCAACCCAGGTACATGCCCTGGAACAGGAGTCTAACTCAAACCCTCCGATCCGCAGGTCGACATTCTAACCACTGAGCATGCCCACCAGGGCCACACAGTTTTTATTTCTTTCCTTTCTTTATTGCCCATGTCTAGTCAGCCATGGAGATAAGTCTGAGGTTTCAAACTGTGAAAACAGTCCCTCCAACATTAATTTTAAAAAGCAAAAGGAAGACCTGCTAGAATGGTACACCCTTTTCTCTATTTTGCAAATGCATGAAGGAGAAAGAAAAAGATGAGGTTATAGGAAACTAATAAAATAAGATGAATCCCATTTTGTCAGGTGTGTATTGAATCAAGCCCTCTACATGCTGCTCAGTGGGATGTATCTCTCTGCATGTTGGAAAAGGCAAACATGTAATATATCTCAAGAATGAAAACTTTTTCAAATCTTTATACATTTTGAGTGGTCGTCTTAACTGCTGGGACCCTATCCCAAGTAACAGCAGGCTGGTTCTGCAGATAAATTGTTTACAACAGAACATTTGCACTGGTGGAGACCTGGAGACGGCCGGCCGAAGCGTTCAGTGATGGGGGACAGAACATGGTACATGGTATCAGTTCACACTATTTTAGGGAAATGTGGTTCATAGCTAATTGGGGTTTTTTTAATTCAGGGAAATGCTTGTGCTAAGTTAAAGGCAGGGATATAACATTTTATGTACTCAGAGGGAGTAGAACTATAAATATGTGGAAAAGTCGTACATCTGGAAAAGACTGTAAAGATGTATGCTGAGATGTTACTATTTCTTTCTTAGAGTTGTTGCATTGTGAGAAGTTTATTTCTCTCATGTGTTCCCTTTTCACTTCTACCTACGGTGTAGAAGGGGCCTGAGCTGGGGAGGACAGGTAAAGAGGACAGGCTTTGCAGGTAGGAGACCTGAGTGAGAGTGGAGGCTCTGCCCCTCACCCGAGACGCACCATGAACAAGCCCCTTTACTCTGAGCTTCCGCCTTCTGTCTACAAAGTCGAGATTGCCATTGATCCTATTTGTGTGAGGAGGAGTCAATGAATAATCTTTTTAATAGCCCATGTAAGGGTCTAGATAAACATTATATGTTGACATGTACTATTCTTATAGTGAGACAAATATAAAATAACTTTCAATGAAATAAATACAGGAAGAATTGCAAAGGCTGGGTTGCCAAATTTCCCGGCTTCCAGAAAATTCTTCGTCTCACCACAGAATCGTTTTCCAAAACCATAGTTTCTATGCTGGCCCAACTCAGCCAGTTTCCCCAGTCCCAGTGAGGCTGTTTTCACATGTTTGACAAACCACGTGACACCCCCATGCCGCGCCCAACCCCCACGTGTACTCCCGAGCCTAACTCCAGTCTGTGTCCGACTCTACATCCACCTGATCCACATCCTGCCCCATGTTCTCAGACCGACTGTCTTCACCTTTGAAGTGGGAGCTTGCTGCGTGAGAATCTGGCCTCCTTGCTTTTCAGGGGCTGAGGAGGGTGGGGGCGGGCCCAGGCCTCCCTGAGCTTCAGGGGCAGAGGCTCCCCTTACAGCAGTTTCCGAGGGACAGTTCTCTTGTTCATTGTCCAACTTATCAGAATGTGTCTCACAGTGAGGGCTTCCTGCCAGGCAGAACAGCACACCGGCCTTGTGGAGGCCTGGGAAGGGAGATGGTTTGAAGCCGGTAGGGCCTTCTCCTGTGCCTCAACCCCGCATGGACACCCTCCTCGAATTCTATCAACTCCACAGCCGCCTAGACCACATGCTGGCCTTTTGCAGTCCTGGGATGTGTGTTGCAATTACTATCACTAAGGCTTTTTAGCCACTGCTGAAGTCTTTCCCACATTCTTATTTCCAGGATAAAAATAATATAATTACAGAGATTTAGAAAATAAATACAAAAATGGGCCATTAACTCAAACTTGTTAGCCAGATTTACTTTGTGGCATGCATTTGGGAAGACAAAACAATCCCAAATTCAGTTCCCAAGTAGGTATGCGTTGTTCACAGAACATCAGCATGTCTTAGAAGTGGGTGGCTTGTAGAGATGACACGCAATAGTCATTCGTTGACTCTCAAAAACAGCCTTGGAAGAATATACGGACTGCAGACTTTGGATGCAAATAAATGTCTTATAGGAGACTTGCACTTTATAAAAGAGTTTGAAAGGGGAGCTAAAAATCTTCCCTTTTGTATTGACTCTAAGAAAATCTCCCAGCTGTTCATAGAATTCCAAGGTGAAAAACTGATATGGCTGAATAGACAGATCTCATGGAAGGGTGCCAGTTGAATGCCTCCATGAAAGGCAAGACTGGAGAGCTGTGGCTATTTTGTGAGAGTAAACTGATATTTAAAGCTTCTCTGTGGTCTTCACGGATGTTAAATAAAATATTCCACAAAAGCATGTCAAAGGCAACTCAAACGATGATGATCTAGAAATATAAGGGTTGTGTGAGGAAACGATGGTGAGGTAAGAATCCATCCACCCTGTCTTTAAAGTGGCATACATAGTGGGCATTTCTAATATTTGGGGGAAAATGAGACAGGGTTATAGAATGGACTGGAAAGCCCATAAGCCCATGCCCTTCTCCCTGATCGCGGAGCCGTGCCTGGTGAAGCCGTCTGCCTGCCGCGGGCCTCTGAAGGCTCAGCCCGTGTGCTTTGGAGCAGGATGTGTTTTTCTGTGCTGACTTCTGGCACTCCGCCCTTTTTCTGTACACTTTGGTCTCTCACCCAACCATAAACTGATATTTAAAGCTTCTCTGTGGTCTTCACGGATGTTAAATAAAATATTCCACAAAAGCATGTCAAAGGCAACTCAAACGATGATGATCTAGAAATATAAGGGTTGTGTGAGGAAACGATGGTGAGGTAAGAATCCATCCACCCTGTCTTTAAAGTGGCATACATAGTGGGCATTTCTAATATTTGGGGGAAAATGAGACAGGGTTATAGAATGGACTGGAAAGCCCATAAGCCCATGCCCTTCTCCCTGATCGCGGAGCCGTGCCTGGTGAAGCCGTCTGCCTGCCGCGGGCCTCTGAAGGCTCAGCCCGTGTGCTTTGGAGCAGGATGTGTTTTTCTGTGCTGACTTCTGGCACTCCGCCCTTTTTCTGTACACTTTGGTCTCTCACCCAACCACAATACCTGATATCCCACGACTTGCAAGCCCTGGGTATTTTTACTGGAAAATGAGGAACCTGTGCAAATTGTTATTTTCTTTTTTCTCTCTCTCTCTTTTTTCTTTTCCTTTTTTTTTTTTTCCCCTCCCTGAGGGACAGGGGCTGCAAGTTGTTTGAAATAAGCCAGAAGCCTAATAGCTCCTTTGCTTGTGTATTTGAAATGGCACCCTAATCACTTTGAAGAGCTAATGTACTTCCTATGGGTCTGAAATTTCTCAACTGGACTCCCGTGGCAGAATTTGGCCTGGTAGTTAAGAAAATTAATTACTCTGATCGTGAGGATGAAGCAATAGTTCCCAACTCCCTGTAGTAATCATTAAAATGTCATCTACTTAGGAGACATCTTGGCACAGGATTTATAAGGTCTGTGAGCTGGGGACTAGGGTTCAATGATCCTTCCAGTGGTGGACCCTTGTTCTGCAGGAAGGCTTTGGGAGATAAGGCTTTTTAAGACCGGAGTGAAATTATTACTTTTGATCTTTTGATTTAACATCTGAATGGGAAAATTAACCACTGAATAATAGGGAGGGAAAAAAACAAAACTTAAAATGGCTACTGCCCATCTATCACTGTCTTCCCTATTAGTGGTGGAACCACCCCATGGAGGGTGTTTCTCTCGTAAGAGGCAAGGTTTTTAAGTTGCTGCACCCTTTTCCACCATGAATCTTGGCGTTTTACCTAATGGAAAGAATCAAGGATTTGGAATCGGAAGACATAAGCCCACATCCCAACCTCAGCCCTTAGAAACTGTACAACATTAAGAAAACCTTCTAATGTCTCTAGCCCTCCCTTTTGCTCATGTGTGCACTAGGTCAAATAAATTTGCATTTGGGAAAATGTTAACTGTAAAATCTTATCCACCCATTACTGCAGGAAGTCTTAATGAGTGACTACCGTGCTCCAGGCACTGAATTAGATCAGAAGTTGGGAACTGTAGCCCATGGAATACATCCAGCCTGCTACCTGCTTTTGTTAAAGTTTTCTGGAACACACACACATGCACACACACAACACACCCTCATATATTTATATACTTCCAATGGCTACTTTCACGCTGCAGTGGTGAGAGTTATATAATTGTAACCAGTTGCACAAGGCCAAAAATATTTACTCTCTGACCCTTTACAGAAAAAATTTGCTGAGCACACAATTTGATACTAGAGGCAGAAAGGGGGCTCCTACCCTCATGTATCCTATAGTTTCCTGGAGTAAATTAAAAAACAATTATAATAAATATGGTTTTAAATCACAAGACTCTATGAAAACACCAAGCAGGTGCTAAAATTTAGCCTAGAGAAACCAAAGAGAGCCTCCCAAATGCCAGACGCTGTCTCTAGGGGTGGCAGTGTGGCAGACAACAGGCCAATAAGCAGGGAGAATACTCTGTACCAAGAGGCACCGAGAAGAACTACAGCGTGGTACAGAAATGGTGGACCCTCGAAGCGGTAGAACATAAGCCGAGAATGCAGTAAACGAGCTAAATTGTGCAGGACATTATACACTTTACTAAAGAATTTGAAATTCATTCTGTAGACAGTAAATCACTGAAGGGTCTGAAGCAGGGAGATATGGTGGTGCAATTTGTATTTCTAGAGATCACAATCCTTTTAAGTGTGAAGAATAGCCTGTAGGAGGGCAATGCTAGAAGTAGCAAACCTTGTTAAGAGGATAGTTCAAGCTAGAGATCTCAAACTAAGGGAGGTGGGGGCGGAGGGGATGGGGCAAGGAATGGATACAGAAGGCATTGGGGGAGGGAAGGGATTGAGTCAACAGGATGTGCTCCACAAGTGCATGCAAGAGGTTAGAAATAAGATTTCAGATGGCACCTGGTTTTTAACTAGGTAAGCGATGATATCCTGACCTTAGATAGAGGACAAGGATAAAATTGGAAGCATGGAAGAAGTTGAAATTTTGAGGACATGATGTGATTTGGTCATTGTTTATATTCCATTCATGACATCTATTAGAAGATAAGAACTACATGTTGGGAATTCAGGAAAGGTGATTGAGGTCTAGGTCTGAATTCAGGAGTCGTGGGTTTAACGATGGCAACGGGGTAAGGTCATGAGTAACCTCAAGGAAGGGTGTAAAGAGAGAAGAGGGTTGAGGACAGATTCCTGGGGATGTCTAACACTGAGGGGTCATTAGAGGAAAAGCCTGGGAAAGGAGTCTGAGAGTGGCATGCACGGTGACAAAGAAAACTTGGCAAGAGCAGAACTATTATTTTTTTGTGGTTAAAACTATTACTTCCAAAAGGAGGCCTAGAAAATTCTCATGATAACAGGACATTGGGCAGAATTTACAGTGATACCTAGCTACTGTTTGAGCCTTCAGCTTTTGGCACTTGAAAAATCACAGGAATAAATATTATAAGCTGGAAGAAAAAATGTTACTGATATCAGTTAAGTCCTTAAAATATTGATGAAGGTGGGAATTATAAGAAACTGACCTGGTCCCTTTGTCATTATGCTCTAGGAAGGCAGGGATGTGCATCATGTTGACTCTTGCTACACCCGGGACCCTAGTACAAAGCCCCACACATCACAGATAGTCAGCAATTTCTGTTGAACACATAGAGTCACATGACTTCATCGAGTGAGAAGATGATCATCTAATAGGGGTGGTTCCACTTAAGATCAACTGGAAACTTGGGAACTTGATATATTTCAGACTAAGACTAGGGAACATTACATTCTGAGGGTATTGGTTAGTAAGCTGTTCCTCTCAACTCTCTCTTCACCTGATGTTTATCTTTTCATCATGATGAAGAGACGAGCAGCCCTGATTGTAAAAGAAGTCATATGTGTTAATATTAAGGTGGCCTGTGCAGAGGCCCTGAGCACAATGAAGGGGTGCTAAGAGAGGCTCTCCTAAACGAGGAAGACTTGGTCAGGGGTCACTGAGCACCCATCAGTGCTGGAGCCTGTCAGACCTGTCGCTGTTGTCCAGGGGTGTAAGGGGGAGGTGCCAGTTCTCCTGATTTCTTGATTATCTGGGACTTGTAACAGATCTCAGAATATAAAAACTTAGTATTATATTTTCTGGCATTACTGCCACTACTAAATTAAAGACTATTGCTCCTATCTCTTATTATAGAGCAACCTCCCTGTCCATCATTTTTTCCAGTTCCCATATTGACCTCATAGGACTACCTTGAATTAGTTAGCATTAGGTGAAGCAAAAAAAAAAAGTCCCCCAAAAACAAAAATCACCTTGATTACAAACGCTTGCCCTCCACTCTTAAGTGTATGAGAAATTCAGTTCCTGTTTTGTGAAGCAGAGACACAGAGAAACTTCAAAGTGAAAGGGCGGGCGGGGGGAATCAACCAGACCTCGAGTCACCTGATTTCCAGTCCACTAGACCACACTCTGCTTTCCTGCCAACACCAATACCCGGCTGTGTTTCCAGGGAAGAAGGAATGATGAGGCAGCGAGTGAGAAAGACCAGCCAACGGTGATAGACGCACAAACCCATCGCTCGAATTCCCTTTCCTTTTTTAATTGAACGCCAACTATAATCCCCGCTCTTTAAGTAAAATTACCTAACTAATTAGGAAGCTGACATACTGATATAAGGGTTTTTCTTGGTGTCTGTGTTCTTTCTCTCTCTCTCCAACACTCCAGCTCTCCCTCTCTCTCCCTCCCTCCCTCCCTCCTTCCCCCTAACACTTCGCTTTCCACCTAAAAAGTACCGGGGAAAGTTTTATTTTTAGTTCTTTTAAAAACATGTTCCATGTCCACATGCATTAATGCTGTGTGTAGGTGTGCATGAGCATCTATGTACACTTCGAAGGCTTACATTTTATTAAAAGGCAGGGACGGCTCTGTCTTTACCACCTCTCCTCTCCTCTTGACAGGGAAAGTGCTGAACCCAGATGCCCAACCAGGGAGAATACTCTTCCAGGAGCAGCATCTGGCCTCCTGGCAAGCCCTCCGGGAGCTGCTTGGGGAGCTTTGCAGTTGTCTCGCTCGGTCTGTCACGTGTCTCCGATACCCTGGCCTCCCTGGCTGGCACGTCCAGGCAGCTGCCAATTTCTCTCGGTTCACCTTCAGTTCTGAGAACCGCTTCCCTCGCGCTCATGTCATGCTGGACTCGTTTCCCTCCCACCGCCCATGAGAATTCCGGGACAGGACTCATGTCTCGCTGCTGTCCGCCCGACAGCGGCCTCCCAGGCCTCCGCCTCCTGAACCCCAGCGAAACCCTGGGCCGCTCATCCCTCCCTTCCAGGAGCTTCTTTTTAATAATAGTTCTCCGCCACTTCTTGTCAGCATAGCTCCTTGTAAACTGCGGGGCCGTTCCCTGCAAAGAAAAGCAAAACATTCCACGGGAGTAATTTATTCTGGTCTGCACCCAAGACATGAAAGCACGCCTGACATGTGTGTATTATTTCGTGACATCACACTGGCTCCCGCATCCTTGTTACACCTCGAACAAAAGGGCATTGCAGGGCCGACAGGGAGGGGACACAGCAGCTTCGCAAGGAGCACCCACTTCAGGGGACTGCGTTTTTGAAAGTTGCTTTGTGGGTTTTTTTTACCTGTTAGTATATATATATTATGCTTGTGAAGGATTCTGGGTAGTTTTTTCTGGATAATTGTGAAGAACACAGAGTCCGACGGTAGCCCACGCACCAGGGAGCCTGACAAGGTGCTGACAAGTCCGGCAGCCGAACCGGGATGCAAAGGGGGAGGCAGAAATGAGAGCTGCGGGGTGACATCCAGGAATAGTTAGCGGGGCGGCTGCTCACTGCCATGTTGCAGGGTTGCTGTTTTCTCCCTCATGCAAAAAAAAAAGTGCAGATTATACACCAGATTTCAGATGTCAGGAAGGGATTGTCTGGGCTGAGAAAAGACTGGGCCTTAGCAGTAGACTGAGGGCAGCGAGGACCCCAACACCTTAAAAATAACCTTTGGCCCTAGCTGGTTTGGCTCAGTGGATAGATCATCGGCCTGCAGACTGAAGGGTCCCAGGTTCGATTTCAGTCAAGGGCACATGCCCAGGTTGTGGG
>NW_006294418.1:2796744-2833545 GCF_000327345.1 Myotis davidii
GATGTCAGGAAGGGATTGTCTGGGCTGAGAAAAGACTGGGCCTTAGCAGTAGACTGAGGGAATCCCAGCCGTAAGTAATCACTGGTCTGGGCCTGTGGCAGACTCAGCCCACACTTGACTTTGAAGACAAACAAAACTAAAACCATGGGCTTCAGAATGAGAGCCTCTGGGGACCAGGAGATGAGGTTGAGGGTGTTTGATCAGGACATTGGGAACCGTCCCTTGAAGCTATCTACACAACAATAGAGCTCAAATTTAAGATTAGAATATTGAAGTATTTTATCTCGGCCTCAATGGCATGTTTTTGGTCTGTAATTTTTCCTCAGGTTAACTCGTTGATATGTACAAAGGACATTGAAAATGCATGCAGAATCTTTATACTAAATATTGCCTTTTGTATAGAGTTGACTCTTGTATAGAGATGACTCTTTCTCACTTCTAGTCATTTCTTCTCTTCTGTGTCATACATTCTTTTTAACCAGGCTATTTTCTCTTACATTGCCCCCCTACCCCGCTTTTCCCCCCGATTCCTCCCAACATCACCACCATCCTTAAATTCTTCCACCCATGCCTCACTCTGAGAGCTCTCTTCACCTTCGAAGCATTCTTGCCTACATCATCTATTATCCATTTAGTCATGATGCTAACACCTATTGAGTAGCTATCATGATAGACACTCAGCTGGAAATCAAGAGGGTTTTATCAGGACAACGCCCAACCCCTGGGATCTGGGGACCTCATTCAACTATGTTATCTACCTCCCTGCCCTCTGGGAATGTTCACTTCTCTCAATCTTGCTCTCGCTTCGCAACTTCCTGCCTCTAGCCCTTCCTCTTCTCCCGGGGATTAGCAAACGGCTCTCTGTTCTGGGCATTTGGTTAGTCTGTCCATCTGGTGGAGGAATCCCTTGCTCTTCTTCTCTTTCCCATTTTAGAGTAGACAAGGAAACCACTCTGGGGCAGGAGTAGGCAAGACAAAGGTGCCGGCCCTGGGGCACTAAAACGTGTCTTGTTTTTTTTTCTGCTTTCCATAAACTGAAAGTCAACATATACCTCTTAATAATATCCTTCCCATTATTAATTTTGTTATTTTATTCTTTCATTCATTTTATTCATTAGCTAATTCATTTATCTTCCTTAGTGTTTGGGATATGAAAAGATAAAAGAAATTACTCCTGCTCTAAAGGAATTTTATCTAATTATTTTGTGTCTCTGTGCTTGGACATAAAAAAGAATAAATTTACTCATGCAAAGTGATGCTTCACTGAAATCCCATTTTTCCCCCTTTGAACACTTTTTAGCAACCAGTTTATATCCCAGAAAGATCCTGCTCTCAACCCTACGTCTGCTCTGATTGGGTCACAGACCCACCCTCTTGGCTCCCGGCTCACCCATCTTTCCCCGTCATTCTTTCGTTTCCTTCTGCTGTTCCAGACAGCATGTGCTTCCTGGTGCTGACCTCTGTGTCATCACAGAGGGATTCCCCTCACTCTCCACTCACCACGTTTCTATTTAGGACCGGCATCCCCCAGAGCCATAGCAAGGCCTTTTACAGGTGGCTCACACCCTGTTGTATTTTTCTAACTAGCCTGCCCTGTCCTCTCTGACTTCACTCTCCCTTCACATCACACTGAAAGGGACCGATTCCTAGACTGCCAAACTCTTCATGTAATTTGTGCTTCCCTGACAGTCCCAGGAACTGAGCTGCGACTTGGCAGAGGAAGGCCTATTTCACCACACCCCTGCTGTTTTCTCCACGAGTATCCCTGCGATGCGCTATGAGGGCTAGGGAGGCCTAGGAGCAGGTGTAACGTAAGGGAACTAAGGAACTGTCATTGTCCCACTCTAGGAATTTCTGATCCCAAAACACTTTTTTTATCCAAGAATGTAACATAGAAGAACACAGCTAGGCAGATGCCTGTGGGGTGGAGGGAGCTGGAGAGAGTGGGGGTGGGAGGGAGTTGGCTAGAGAGATGTTTTCTTCATCATGAATGCAGCCACCTGAAAAAAAACAGCTGATTCGGAGTCTGTAGCCACACTACACAGCAGTGTGGTACAAGAAGTGAGTAATACCGTATGTACCTACTTGAAACGACAGAGCAGGCTTAGGTAGACTGCTGCGTGCAGTTTCACAGATTGGAAGTCATCCAGGACACTGAGGTTATCAACCCCTTCTCTCACAAAAAACACCAGGGGAACTTCGAGGACCACAGGAGGTCAGGGCCATCATCCTGCAGCTCATCCGAAAGGCCTCGCCTCACACAACCCAGGTTCTGGCAAAAAAGCTTAATGGTGACCGCTAATTGGCTGGAAAAAAAAGAGTGCCCTCTATCCATGCCGTGTGACTGATTCAACATTCTCAGGAAACGGGCTTTGAAGCACCTGAGAAGAAGGGACTCAAATGGTGGAGGACATCCAGGGATTCAAGTGGTGGACAGCGGGCACTGTAAGGGTCTTCCACCTGCTGGTCCTGTGGCTAGCATCCCTGCCACCCAAGCATTTCAGAAAGTTCCAGCTCAGGTTTCCCCAAACTTTAATGTGCTTACAAATCAAATGGCTGGGGGTCTTTTTTAAAAAAGTAGATTATGCCAAGCTGGTGTGGCTCAGTTGGTTGGGCATCATCCCATGCACCCAGAGGTGGCAGGTTCGATTCCCAATCAGGGCACATGCCTGGGTTTCAGGCTCGATCCCTAGTAGGGGGCGTACAGGAGGCAGCTGATAATGTTTCTCTCTTAGTGATGTTTCTATCTCTCCCTCTTCCTTCCTCTCTCTCTCTCTAAAGTCAATAAAAACAATTTTTAGCCCTGCCCAGTTTGGCTCAGTGGATAGAGCATCGGCCTGCGGACTGAAGGGTCCCAGGTTCAATTCTGGTCAAGGGCATGTGCCTTGGTTGCTGGCACATCCCCAGTTGGAGGGAGTGCAGGAGGCAGCTGATCCATGTTTCTCTCTCATCAATGTTTCTGACTCTTTGTCCCTCTCGCTTCCTCTCTGTAAAAAATCGATAAAATATTTAAAAAACAATTTTTAATATATATTTTATTGGTTTCAGAAAGCAAAGGAGAGGGTGAGAGAGATAGAACCATCAATGATGAGAGAATCACTGATTGGCTGCCTCCTACACACCCCTACTGGGGATCGAGCCTGCAACCCAGGCATGTGACTTGACAAGAATCAAACCCAGAGCCCTCCAGTCTACAGGCTGACGCTCAATCACTGAGCCAAACTGGCTAGGGCTCAATAAAAACATTTTTTAATGTAGATTCTGATTCAGGAGGTCTGGGATGAGGCCTAAGATTCTGCACAGAGAACAAGCTCCCTGGTGCTGTGTCAAGGAACCACTTTCAGAAGGCAGTTTTTATAGGGAAAAGGGGAGAAGTTTTCTGTGAACCGAGAGAGCAGAGGCTGGGCAAAGAGAAAGATGGCTTTTAAATGAGAGTCAACATCCAGAATAATTAGGTTTGCTTTCATTTGTCCTAGGAATAAAAGGAAGCAGAAACATGGAGAGTCCAAAATAATAAATAATACACACCACTCTTATAATGGCTTTTTCTGTGGAAGGGAGGCACAGAATTTGGTCCCTGAACATGTTTCATGAATGAGATGCCTGTTCTCAACAGTGATTGTATTTCTCACTCTTTGGTTAGTGCTGCAGAAAGACACACTGCCAGGAACCAAACTGTCTGTTCTCAAGATGAGTCAGGAGAAGACAAGATGGCAGAAGGCAGAGCTTTAAGGTTTGACCAGTGAACAGTAAAAGAGAGATTATCTCCCTCCAAGCTTTGTAAAATAAAATCAAAGTTGCTGAAAAACATCAAATAATGGGCCATTTTGCAGCTTATATTATGCAAACTTAGTTTATTGTTGTGTGCTATGGAGGCTTTCCCGCTAAAGCCTGAATGTGCCATCAAAGGCTTAATTATTGGTTGGATTAATGATTATATTCTTTATCTAGTTATTTCCTAAGTGCTTTTTATACTCATATCTGCATATTTTGTGACTTCTTAATGATAGGATTCACTTTAAATGTATGGAAGGAAGCGTGCACACACAGACACACACACACAGACACACACATACATGCTTAATAAGTATGAGTCAGTTAATCCCTGGTGAAAGCAGTATCGGTTGCTACATTCAGACATGCTATAAACTAGATAAGGCTGGAGTTTAAATATACATTTATCCTAATATATAGCTCAACAGTATAGCTGCAAAAATGCTATTATTTGCCAAAGATATATAAATTTAGGATATCATTCAAAATATATCATTTGAAATGTTCAGCTTTCTGCAGCCAGCATGGTGAAGTACATATACAAGAAAGAGAAGAATACAGCCATCAATCAATGGATCAATAATATCTATCTAAGGAGTGCCTAGATGTGCCTCATCCTACTACATTAGTGAGAGTTAGGAAGATTTTTTTAAAAAGCATAAAGTTCTGCCTTTGCAGAGCTACTAACCTACCAGGGGACAAAGCACTTAAGAAAAATAAAAAGAGTAGAGAATAATTAACTGTTAAACAGTATCTGCAAGGAGAAACAGACTAACATAGTTGAGAAGTCTCCGATGAAACGTAGAGCTGAAGTTAGGTTTTGAAGCATGGGTGGGATTTGGGAGCACAGAGATGACTGTGGGGCCACCTGAAATAAGCGAAGGGGGATGCCCAGATGTGGCCCTGAGCAGCCTGTGCTATCTGTGACCCTGTGACCGGAGAAAAGGAGAGACCCAAGTGCAGGGAGGAGCCAGATTATGGGTGGGGCCTGGAGAAAAACTGGAAGCCATGTCTCAGACCATAGGGAACCAAAGCAGGTTAGTGAGTAGTTGAAAAATGAAAGTTTCGCTTTTGTTTCCATTTGAGTTTCTCAACTTATAGAAAGATCATATGTAAAATGGATTTGGGGACCCAAGGCCCAAAGAAGGAGGCTGGAGCCAAGCTGGAAACTGAGCTGCTATCTGGGCACGGCTAGATGTGGAGCTCAGCGAGGGGGCGGGGGGTGATGCCTAGAAGGACCTTAAAGGAAGTCAAGAGAATTTACTGTTGGTTTGATATGATGTGCGCAAAACCAAAAATAGATCAAGGCAAGACCAAGGCGTTCAATTTGTGGACTAGAGAGAGTGGAGTTTTCACTGATGGAAACTGGATCCATCTGTGGAGTTTGAGCACCAACTTTGTGGCAGGAGGCACTGTTGTAGAAACTTGCAATACATCAGTAAATTGAACAGAAATTACCTTTGCTTTCATTGGGTTTGCATAATAAACATAATATCCATACTATAAACAAATACATTTAATAAACATAGTAAATAAGGACATGCTACAGCATAATAGAAGTTGATGGCTGCTAAGGAACCAGTAAAAGTAGGGCAGATTAAAGGGATCAGAGTGCCATGTGGTGTTTTGCAGTAATAAAGCAGGTCTTTGGGGAAGCAGGTGAGATTTGACAATAGTTGAGGGAGCGAGGGAGCCTGTGAAGTAGACACCTAGAGTCAAAGCACCAGGCGGAGAGGACATCTAGAGTCTTGGGGTCTGGGCCCTATAGCAAAGCAAGGAGGCCAGTGTCACTGCAGCCAAGGAAGGGTGGGGAGAAAAGAAGGAGAGTCACACACAATGTTGACAAGGCCACATCCCATGGGGCTTTAGGGGTCCTTCTGAGGAATTAGCCTCTTGCTCTGAATTAAAAGAAAAGGGGAACCAGTTGTAGGGTTTGGAGCAGGAATAACATGAACTGACTCCAGTTTGTAAAAAACCATTATGTGAAGAATACATTCTTGGAGATTAGGAAAACCAACTGGAGGACGATTTAGATTATCCCATCAATCGAATCAGAAAGAGTAATTTGTGGGTGCAAAGTGTCTCACACATTTGGCTCAGATAGCTTGAGAGAATTTAAAGAACTGGATTTCAGCCCCAGCTTCCCCATTATAAACTTCCTCATTGACCGTAGGCCTGTTGCTTCATGTTCCAGCCATGGCTTTATCAACTTTAGCATGGGAATAATGATTAGCTTTACCTACCTTGTAGTGTGTATGTGAGTGTGTGTGTGTGTGTGTGTGTGTGTGTGTGTGTGAAATCTAATGAGTTAAAGAGAGTGAAAAGCAAAAATATATAGTTATTAGAATTTGACACAATTGGAAACTCAAGCAGGGAGTCCAGTCCAGACACTTAATCTTTTACTGAATCCAAGAGAGAAAGTGAAGAATTGGATTCAGAACCAGGAAACTTATTTGTGTCCTGAGTTTATGAGTCCTTAATTGTGTCGCCTTAGATAACACAGCTTCTCAGAGCATCAGTTTCCTCTTCCCGGTTAAAGGAGATTGCAATACCTATACCCCTAAGGACGTGTGTAAATAAAATCCCACTGTAAGCTGTAACATATCAAAGAGATGAAGGCCCCAAGTTCCTAGTACAGCCATAGACAGTTCTACTCAACCTGTGGTAAAGTTGTAATTAATCCTCAGTCAACCTAGGCCCGTGGTCAGCAAACTGCGGCTCATGAACCACATGTGGCTCTTTGGCCCCTTGAGTGTGGCTCTTCCTAAGCTTAATTAGGAGCACCCTAATTAAGTTAATAACAATGTACCTACCTATATAGTTTAAGTTTAAAAAATTTGGCTCTCAAAAGAAATTTCAATCGTTGTACTGTTGATATTTGACTGTTGACTAATGAGTTTGCCGACCACTGACCTAGGCTAACTGTAATTCCTCAGAGTCAGGACTCGTTCCTTCCTGGGCTCCGCAGTGCCATGTGGCTCTTTGGCACCTTGAGTGTGGCTCTTCCTAAGCTTAATTAGGAGCACCCTAATTAAGTTAATAACAATGTACCTACCTATATAGTTTAAGTTTAAAAAATTTGGCTCTCAAAAGAAATTTCAATCGTTGTACTGTTGATATTTGACTGTTGACTAATGAGTTTGCCGACCACTGACCTAGGCTAACTGTAATTCCTCAGAGTCAGGACTCGTTCCTTCCTGGGCTCCGCAGTGCCCCATATAGCCAGCACAGGCTAGTGCAACGGGAGGTATTCAACAAATTATTTTAGCAAGTGAAAGTATGATACTACAGGAGGAAATGTAGATTTGAGAACCAGGCTTTTAGAGGAAATATTTCAAATCATGAAAGAGAATGCATTCAACAATATTGTTCAGAGCCTAAAGAGAGAGGATGGGATTAAACACCACTTTGGGGCAAGCACAGTGAGGCTCATTGACCAGCAAAGGGAAGAAAAGCAGAAAGTCAACAGATAATTCAGAATCATCAGCATTGAAAAACCTAAAGAGCATCATCAAATACTATAACTCAATAAATAACTCCCACTCCAGAGGGATCCAAATAGATTTCAATCAGCTGTCATTTCACCAGTCAGATCTCCAACAACCACCCATGTTATCTAATAACCAGGCTCTAGCACAGAGATAACTCAAGTTCCTAATGAGAGCTCCAAGTTCCAAAGTTCCTTGTGAATTATCAAAGGATGATAATGCCATGTCCATTGTAATTTTAATACTAATTGCGTTGTTTGATGGCTGCTAATCCACATAGGATAATGTAATGTTTAAGTGTTTTTCACCAGAATATTTGCTTAATTGAAACCTTATATTCCCCAGGCCTTCTGAGTAGAAATTTACTAGGAATGAAGGAAAACTGCACGTAAAACCATTTTCCCCGTCTGTTTCTTAAGTGTACACTCACCAGGCCATCTTGCAACACACCTCGCCAATAATCTCCATCTCCTTTCCAGAGCCCAGTTTTTTTTGTGTCTTCTTAACTGACAATTTGGAATTCACCTGAAAGCACCAACAATTTGCCAAGACAAAACTTGGCCTGTGTGGAAGACACCATATTCAACTCCAATCTGGAGAAAACAATGGACTCAGTTGTTTTATTCATTCTGATTTTAACACTTATTTTAATCATATCACCATTTGAGGATTACAACTTAGTCCTGGGAAAGCTGGCCTCTGGGCAATAGAGAGTTAAGACCAGGAACTATACTCCCTGTGCCCTTATTTCAATCCCTTCTTCCCTGTGTGTGGTACCACAAAATGAATAATGCTTGAGACATAGTTTTTGCAATGCTAATATTTGAACAGTAAAAGATACCTTAAGACCTTCATCAAGATTTTTTAAGGCCTCATTTAATGTCAGTGTCAAGGTTCTGTGAGGAATAATTAATATAACAAAACAAGGCCTATGGGCCCATTGATTGCCAGGGGATTTATGCAGGTGACTCATTAATGCCGAAGGGGGTTCTGCATGTAAATCCCAAAGCCTCGATGGGGAAATGGGACCCGGTGATTTTTTCCCCTATAAAAAACACAAACAATGACAAGTATAAAAGCAGATAACCTGAATATCTATACAACAGCTATTTGGCTTGTAAAAGTTTTCCATTTCCATCCTGTCACCTCTTCTCTTCACATGTATAAAAGATGGGACAATTATTTCAACAAACCTGCCGGTATAAATCAGTGCAGCTTTGCTGTGGGGAGACTGGGCGTTCAGGGCATTTAATATTTCAGCATCACCAGATTAGCACGGGATCCATTTCTCTCGGTGGTCAAGGGCATGATTAGCTCTGTGACAGGATATTGGCCATTTTCGTATGAAGATCTGCAAATCCTGGTAAACAAATACCAGTTGGAAAAATTAAGAACAAGTCTGTGGACTGGAATGCACCCTACTTGCAATGGGAACAAAAAGCTGGCAATCAAATCTAAAGAAAAAGCTAAATCACAGCAGAATGACCTACTTTAAGGCATTTGCCAAAGAGGCAGTGTTTTTAGACAGCTCTTCTTAAGTAGCGTCTTTCTGTCTATGCCATCTGCAGATTTATTACTGCCTGAAAAAAAAACAACCAGAAAAAAAAAAAAGAAAGAAAGAAAAGAAAAGAAAAGAAAAGCTCTATTTAAATGATGCTAAGAGCCTGGTCTATAGGAAAGATTCCAGTATTGTGGGCACCACACCCACACCTACTGATGTGGTCCAAGGTTTTGCTTTAGAGGCACCTAATTAAGAAACCCTGACTCATTTACATGGAGACGTTTGATCTAAATTACACTCCAAACCGCACCAAATTGGGAGCATCTGTGAATGTGAAATGTTTGTTCCCTGTGACGGCTAGAACAGGGCCAGCTCTGGACGGCACATGTTCAAGTGACGAAAAATATTTCACATGTAACGTACTTCTGAGGCCCACTTTTCCACTAATAATTCATAGTGATCCTAACCAGTATCTGTACTTCCCCAATTATTTCAGGCTGTGAAAAATTATGTCACTTTTTTTTTCTACAGTTAGAAAGAGGTAGGAGACCACCTACTTTGTTTGCTGTCATTGATAAAAGCCCTTAGGTGCAGCCAATAGTAAAAGGCAGAGCTGGCTAGTGTAGAGGCTGGTTATATATATCTCACGTTGGGGCCCAGAAATGCAGAGTGGCAACCTGAAGGGATGCCTCCCTCTCATCACTGCCTGAACGTCTCCAGTTTTTCTTTTGACTTACTGGTTCTGAGCAAAGCTTTGCCTCCCAACTGCTCTGAGCCTGTATTTGTGTCTGGAAGATACAGCTTATACAGGGGAGGCTATGGAATGATTAAAGGTCTCATTACCTGCCTTCAGAGGACATTCAGATGCGGTCCATCTCATTCCCATCAGGTAAAATGTCTAAGAAAGTAAAATTAAAAAAAAAAAAACACACATCTCTGCCATTGGATGCCGTGAACAGTACTCAGCACATAATTCTCACAAAAGAGTGTTGTAATTCAAGTACAATAAACAGTGTTTTATAGACACAGTTAACCCCACACTTTGGCACCTGATGGCCATTGTACCTTATTAGGCCATATATCACCTATGTTTCAGTGGGAGTCCAAGGAACCAGGAAGAAACTTTAAATAAGAATTCCAAATGCTTTTGTCTAAGAAAGATATTAATGCATCGATCTGATGTACTGTTCTTTGCAGTAGCTAGAATGAGATTTGAATATATTAATATTTTCAGCAGCGGAGCCCAGGGAGCCTGGTTAATAGCTTATGCATGGATACATACTAGTAGATAGACTTCAGACAGAGGTAGGCTTTTCGGCTCTCATGTTGGTAATGCTCAGAGAGATCGAATGAAAGGGCTGTTCTCCCCGAGTCTTTGTTGTGGGCGTGCATTCTGACAGTGTGGAGCCAGAGTTCTTCTGGTTGTCTATACAGCCTGGATTCAATAACGGTTATATATGCATGTTATGACAATGCAGTCAAGGAAACCAGATTTTTTTACTCTACCTTCAAGAGCAAGCCTATGTAGCCTAAATCTGGTGCTTATTTTTCTTGTCCTCATTCAATAAGTTAACATATTCATAATTTAATACAGGTTATGTTCATTTTATAATTAAAGCTATGGCCTTAGTTGGGAAAGCCCTCAGACTATACCACATGAAAAATTTTTTTTCTATATTGTACTATATAGTTTAGTATGGATTCTAAATCTGATCATCCCAGACTATATTGATTTGCTAGGGCTGCCGTATCAATATACCACAGAAATTTATCTTTCACACTTCTGGAGGCTAAAAGTCCCAGATGAAGGTGCCAGCAAGTGTGGCTTCTGAGGCCTCTCTCGTTGGCTTACAGAGGGCCACCTTCTCACTGGGCCCTCCCATGGCCTTTCCTCTGAACACAAGCATCCCTGGTGTCTCTCTGACCCAATTTCTCCTTCTTATAAATATATTAATCATATTGGCTAGCGTTCATCCTAATGGTCTTATTTTAACTTCATCACCAAAGGCCTTATCTCCATATAAAGTCACATTCTGAGGCACTGGGGATTACGGCATCAACATAGGAGCTGGTGAGGGAGGACATCATTCAGCCCCATAGCATAGACCACTGCCATGGCCTCGCCCATGCTGCTGACATGCCCCATGCCAAATGTAAATTTATCTGAGATCAAAGCAAAAACTAAAATCTGTAGTAATTTTCCAGTATGATGTTCAGTCACTTTCTCCATTAGTAAGAAACAACGATGACTCCCCAAGGTTTAAGGGAACAAGCAGCAGCGTGACTCTTCTCATACCTTCTTGCTAGACTGGAAGGAAGCAGTTGCCTCCTACAGTAAGTGTTACGGCAGTGCCCGCCTGAGCCCCACCCTGCCTTCAGGGACCCTGGGGCTACAGGCGTAAGTGCCTCCCTCTCCATTACTGCCGCCCTCCATTAGGAACAGATAATGCGAGAGATATCACTTTCACAATAAAACACTGCACTTACACCACACCTTTCAACTCAGCATTTCCAAATGCTTTAAAAATCATTATTATTTTTATTATTTATTTGTGGAATCCCAGCAGTCTACTCAGCACTGGGAAGTGTAGTCAAAGCCACAAAGCTATGGTCTCAGTTTCGCAAACTTAAACCAATTCTCAAGTTTCCCTCTTGATGGGCCAGTAAAAAACCTGAAGGTGGCTGTTTGTATGTGCTTGCATATGTAGGAAAAAGGGGTGGGGGTGGGGGTGAGGGAGAAACTTATCTGAATTACTCTGCTACTTACAGCTGAAGGAATTTGGAAAAGAGCCATTGGGCAGTGTTGTTCTGACAAACTTAGAACCAAACCAAGAAAAAAGCAGGAAAGCAAATACATAGTTTGGGATGTAAAATTCGGAAAATGGAAATGAATTGCCCTAATCAAGGGCAACTACAATAACACTTTTAAAAGGGTTATTAAGCAATGCAGGAAGTACAAATCAATCATGCTCTGCATATTGTTCAATGGCCATTATTTCCTGGGTCAAATCGGCTTGACATTCAATTTAATACAGCCTTTCATCAAGTTGAAAGGCCCTGGAGAAACTTTCACTGGCCACCCACATTTTCTGACAGGGCTGTTGTCTAGTCCACCTCACTTTGTTCTCTAACTTTTTATCACCATAACATATTCTGCCTTCTTCTACTGAAAAACAACAACAACAACAACAACAACTCTACGGCTTTACAGGACTTCCAAGGTAGTGAATATGTGTTATCCATTCCTGTAATGCCAGAACCCGGTCCAGTCGGTGCCTGGCACATAGTAGGATAGTAGGTGCTCAATAAATGTGTCTGAGATGACTAAACACATGTTCAGAGTACTGTTCAAGGTAATCTAAAAGCGCATTTGACACATCGTGCTACCTCAACAATGTTGTAAGCTAAGACAGGTGCCCGCAGAGCAGAGATAGTCCAGACACACATTAAAAATCTAATGAAATAATAACTTAGATTGCTTTAAATCGAAGTGACCGAAAGCATTTGCAGAAAGTATATGTTGAAAGTTATCTTGACTAGTCTTGAATTTAGGCAGGGGAGGTTTTCCAGAAGGAATATGAGCTCAGGGATTTTTGTTAAGATGGGAGGGAGAAATAATAAATGGGGTATGTTCTGGAACATGGAGTGGGACCACAGAGGAAAACTGAGGGTAGAAAGAAAGATCAACAATTGGACTTAAAAGATCAGAGGAGGCAAGGGAGTCAGGGAGGTAGAAGATTACTTGGAATGTTCTAATGAAAGGCTTTCAAAGAGGATAAAGACGACCAGGTGTGGAGAGCTATTTTAAGGATATTGTTAGTAACATCGGAACATCATTAGTAACCTCATTTTGGATATTCTAACTGAGGAATTCTGAAAATCAGAGCTGCCAAGATGCAGCCAAAATGAGGAGGATGTTTCTTTGGTCCCCTGTGCTTAGTGCCAGCCACCACCCTTAGCCATTGTGCATTATTCCCAGAGCAGAGGACTTAGAAGGAGCCTAGACACTCACTGTAATCCAGCGGTTCTCAACCTGTGGGTTGAGACCCCTTTGAGGGTCGAACGACCCTTTCACAGGGGTCGCCTAAGACCATCCTGCATATCAGATATTTACATTACGATTCATAACAGTAGCAACATTACAGTTATGAAGTAGCAATGAAAATAACCTTATGGTTGGGGTCACCACAACATGAGGAACTGGTATTAAAGGGTTGTGGCATTAGGAAGGCTGAGAACCACAGTGTAATCATATATTTTTCTTAGTCTTTATGGAGAGTGAATCACAAAAGGGTGTGTCCTGTGCTTAGAGAAAAGTAGGCAACATGTCTTTGTCTTTTACCACCTCAAATTGGTACCGCGGAAAGGCTATGCCCTTCTGCATTGAGCTATTTTGAGGTTTCAGTATCCTGAGAATGTGGGGCATCTTCCAAAAATGAGTGAACTGAGCCACTGAGAAGATGCTGGCCTCATCTTGAAACCCACCAAATAACTGCAGCGCAGCTAGAACCAGAGTTCAAAAGTCAAACGTGCCCGCCTACCCTAAATTAAAACTACAAAAAAATTAAAATTGCATGGCTTGGCTCAAGCTGCTTTATTATATTTTGTATTTAGATTTCACACATTTATAATCCAAAGCGAGATGTCTCTTTAAAAATTTAACTGTTGGGTTTAAAATCAGGAAGTAGTAAAGTGGCTGCCCAGAGAGACACATATGGAAGGTTTTTGTTTTTGGGGCGGGAAGGAGTCGGTTTTGTTTTTAGTTCTGTGGAATTTCAGTCCAATCAACACCTAGGCCACTCCTTTTTAGAAAAAAAAAAGACTTTTTTCTTTTTCTAAAAGACTTTTAGAAAAGACTTTTTTCTTTTTCTTTTTAATGATTCAGTGTGCAGACATCTGGGAGTTTAACCAGAGACATTCAAAAGGCAAGTGGAGGTACCGAGCAATAGTGCGCATCTGACCTTTTTTCTCATTTTGAAGAGGGAAACGGTGTATTGGTTTTTGAGGGCTCGGCATCAAAAGGGAAGTTGTTCAATCCTCTCATTTCAAAGATGAGCCAACCTGGGACTTTCCCAGGTCATCTAGCGAGTTTGTAAGTCCAGTCACCCAGGCTTATTTTAGGGGTAGAGAGAACATGGAAATAAGCTACCTTGAAGGCACTTGAACTCCAACTTAGTAATTATGCCAGGTGGTTAACTGCACTCAGGGTTCTTAGATGTTCAGTTTCCAGTGGAGGTGATTTCATAACAAAGGTCTCTTTTCTATAAAACTAGAGGCCCAGTGCATGAAATTCATGCATGGGTTGGGTCCCTAGGTCTGGCCAGTGATCAGGGCCAATAGGGGTCTTCCAGCTGCCAGCCAGGGTCTTCCTTCATTGCACACTGCCTCCTGGTGGTCAGCACATGTCATAATGAGTGATCAAACTCCCGGTTTCTTGGTCAAACTCCTGAGGGGACACTTTGCATATTAGCCTTTCATATATATATATATATAACTAGAGGCCTGGTGCACAAAAATTTGTGCACTCAGCGGGGGGTGGGGGGTGTGGAGGAGCCTCAGCCCGGCCTGTGCCCTCTCGCAGCCTGGGACCCCTCAGGGGATGTCCACTTGCCAGCGGGAAGCAGGCCTAAGCTGCAGTCGGACATCCTTAGCACTGCTGAGGAGGCGGGAGAGGCTCCTGCCACCACCGCTGTGCTGACAGCCATCAGCCTGGCTTGTGGCTGAGCACAGCTCCCCCTGTGGGAGCACACTGACCTCCAGCAGCAGCTCCTACATTGAGCGTCTGCCCCTTGGTGGTCAGTGTGTGTCATAGTGACCAGTCATTCCCAGTCCTTCTGTTGTTAGGGTCAGTTTGCATATTACCATTTTACTATATAGGATAGAGGCCTGGTGCACGGGTGGAGGCCAGCTGGTGAAGGGTGTCCTGGATCAGGGTGGGGGTCCCGCTTGGGTGCCTGGCTAGCCTGGGTGAGGGACTGATGGCTGTTTGCAGCCTGGTCAAGCCCTCGAGTGGGGACCCTCACCCCATAGGGGTGTGGCCAGCCTGAGTAGGGGCTGAGGGCCATTTTCAGGCTGGCCACACTTCCTTCGTGGTGGGGGTCCCTACTGGGATGCCTGGCCAGCCTAGGTGAGTGGCTGATGGCTGTTTTCAGGCTGGTCACACCCCCTTCAGGGTGGAGGTCCCCACTGGGGTGCCTGGCCAGCCTGGGTGAAGGGCTGATGGCCGTTTTCAGGCTGGCCATAGCCGTGGGCTGGAAGCAGGTATCTCGGATTTATTTAACTTCAATAATTGAATCTTTGTTGCCTTGGTTGGGCTCACAGCCTGGGTTGTCTTTTGCAACCCATGTTCCCAGCCCCTCCTTGAGCGGAGGCCAGGGTGGCTGGAGGCAGGTATCTAGGGTTTATTTATTTATTATAATTGAAACTTTGTAGCCTTGAGCGGAGCTCAGGGCCACCAGCGCTGGCGGGACACTTGGCTTCCTCCATCGCCGGGGCAACTCAAGCCTCCTGCTCACTCCAGCTCCATTGCTGCCGCCATCTTTGTGATGGAGTGATAGCTAATTTGCATATTACTCTTTTATTAGATAGGATAATGTCAGTACTTCCTCACTGTCTTAACACTAGCTGGTACTCTAACCATTCCTTCTGCACATGTGTCACTCCACCAGATGAATGAATTTTCTCATCCACACCACTCCTGCATCTCCATCTGGAAGGCTTGGTCCCTACCCTTCTGCTCCTACCCAAGGCCCTCTTTTGCTCCCTGCTCATCTCAGGTTCTACCACACCTTTAGAGAATCGGTTCAATGTCCAGATCCTTTAAGATATGTTTGACCAGAGATGTGGCCCTATCTGAAGAGAGATCTTTCCTTACTCTCAACTCATAGCCCTTCTTTTGAATAACCTTATAGGTTAACTTGACAGCATAGTGAATGTAGGGCAGAGGTTGTTCTTATTCTTTTTTTTTTTTATTCTTGCACAACACTTACCATGAATAGATACAATTTATTGAGCATTAATCATGTGCCCTATACTTTGCTGAATATTTAAAATACATGATTTCAATTCAACAACCAGGTAAAATAGGTATTATCCTCCATTTAGGTAGCCAAAATCTAGGATCCAGAGAGACCACATTATTTTCCTAGATCACCCAACTAAAAAGTGATGAGGCCAGTGTTTGAATACAGGTCTGTCTGAATCCAAAGGCTTTGCACCTAACTTCTGTGCAAAACTTCCTTCCTTCTCAGAGTAACCTGCACGTAAAAGCCACTAAATATTCGTGAATTTGATGATGAATGAATAAGCCAGTATGAAACCTGTTCCTTGCACCCGTCTGACTTTCAAAAGGGGAAATTATAAGAAATGCTGAATCTTGGTGCCTCTGAACAGATGTGATCACATAGAGAGCACAAGGAAAGCAGAAAGATTCTCAGAAGTTAACAGTAAAGTCGATCGCTGGCAGCCTACCTGGAAGTGATATGACTCACAGGGAATAAAGAAGCCTCCAGCCGATCTTGGCAAGCACTGGGGACTTTAGAGCATGCTTCTTGAATATTCTACTAACCTTATCCCTTACTTTCCTTTTGTCCTTATTTTCTTACTCATTTTAAAATGCATTTTAACCTTTCTAGAGTGGATGCATTTTGTATAGGATAAATGCTTTAATTTAATAAGATAGAAGTGGAAACCAGTTTAATACATAATAATATTAATCAACGAAATAAAATTGGTGCTCAAATGTACAGAAGAAGTCAGAAATGTGTACTGAAAGGATAGAAATAGATGGCTCGTGGCCTCACATATCATATCAGCAAAGCATAGGACTCTAATTGTGAAATTGTGTTTTAGGGAAGATCTGACGTGTGATTTCCAGGAGATATGTAAAGATACAGCTTGTCAGGTTTAAAGTCAGAGAGTTGAAAGGCCAGCGGAAGAGAAGTGGGATTTTCATAGAATGATAAAAAATGTTTTTCCACTAAACACTGCAGATAACTCTGAGTTCAAAGGTGATTTTTGTCCTTAAATACCATATGATTTACAAACCAATATTTTAAAACAGAGGTGAGGCCTTGCCTAAGACTGAAAGATGTAGTGTTGAATTTTCTTGGTAAATTAATATAAAAACAAAAAAAAAAAAAAAAGAAGCGCATTTCGTTGCAGATTTGGAGGCCACCAGATGGCATTTCTCTCTATGGCCATCACCAGCCCTCAGCTGTGTATCCTAATGGTATGGAGCCTGGGAGCTACTGATATTCTCCAGGCATATCACCCGGATATCTCTCCATTGTAATAAAGAAAGCCCTTGTCCAGATTTTTACAGTTGTGGTAAAGAGCAGTGATGTTGAGGCGACTCTCAGTTCACGGGAACCAACTTAGTTCAATGAATGAAACATGAAAAGGAAGTCAGGAAAAGGCAGGCAAGTGTTTCTTACCAAATTGTCATTGCCCTCTGCTCCGTCAGTGGGCGTCATTGTCTACAAAGCCCTCTGAAGACTCTGAGGCAAGCCCTCTCGAGGAGTGTTGAAAGAATGGGTTTCTAATTTGTTTTAACTGCAGGCATGTGTGTGACCAAATAAAGCAGATCCCCGAAGAGTCTTTTTCCTGATGTATATATGACATTTGTACTTTATCCAAGCCCATTTTGGAGAGTGATGTTCCTTCAAAAGCAATGTAGTCTGTGTGGATTGAGGATTTGACACTCAAGAACCCAAATTTTAATTCCCAGTTACATCAATGAGCTAACTATTCCTTCAGTTATTGATTTCAACTCTAAGAGAGAAAACTAAAAACAGCTCCAACTGCATTTTTCATAAAATATTGTGGCAAATTTAGCACACCTATTCCCCCAACTCATGTGTTATAAGACAAGCTACCATACATTTTCAGTGACAAACTGTCTGTAGATTTATTCAGAGGTTAGAATAATCCACTTCTACTGGTATTTTTTCATTTGCTCAGTCTGTGCAATGATGAAGCAAGAATGTTCTTCCCTCTGTGTTAAAGTGTTGACTTTTATCTAGTGAAAGAAAAAGGGTCCATGTCTTGAGAAGCATTTGGGGGAGTGTGTAGGATTTCTAAGATTAAATTTCCAGAAGTCTTTAAAGTCTCTAACAGACATCATGGAAGTCCAAACTATAATTATAACATAATTATAATATGAGATAATTTTCTTTAAAATATTCCCTGGTACAAAAGGAAAGAAAAGAAAATATTCCCTGGTTTAAATTTATTTTTACAAAATAAATTAAATATAACCTAAAAAAGGCAGCAAATTCAAATAAATCTTCATTCTAAATTTAATTTGCTTTTAAACTGGCCTACCCTCATTCATGTTAACATTTGATTCATGAGTTTTATCTTTTCGTGAAGTGTCCAGCCTCGCAAGTCTTGGATGTGAGGGCAGTGTTTCCCTGGCTGTAGAGGTGCATGGACACTGACTTCCCCCGAAACAATCACCACCCTGGCCTCCTCGGAGATAGCCGGGAGCGGCGGCCAGGGGTGAAGGGGATCCATCAGGAAATGCCCCATGTCAGTGTGTTCTCCAATTCACTTACTGACCGGCAGGATGCAGCCACACTCCTGACCTCATGAGAGGGAGCCTGAGGGGGAAATGGCACTGAGTACCAATTCCTATGTCCTGTTGTTCTGTGGTCTCAATTAAGTGCTAATTAATTACCACTGGCATCTTTGGCATGGCTTGTCAAATTGCATTTAGGAGTATCTTTTCAGTGTTTAAATATCAGTAGTCCAAAATCCACAGCTAAAAATTCCATGTGTTCCTATATTCTTTTTGTTTGTCCACTTCAAAACTGTGTTTTTTTCAAATGCAACAAATTTATCTATAACCACTGCAGATAGCTTTCAAATACGCAAACAGGAATTGGTATTGTCAATTTTGATTAATAGTACTTCATTAATAAACATCCTGTTATTCAGTCTCCACCTGCACTTGCTGATGTTGCCTGGAATCAATTAACTCATATAATTTGATTCATTTTACAAAGACATTTTGGGATGTGCTGTGCTGCTGATAACGGTCCTATTTTAGCAGTTCTAGATTGCATGTTAGATGGTACCTGAGCGGCTTTCCGTGTCTGCATGGATATTTATACAGGAGTGTGTTTTGCAAGGGAGTTGGAAGAAAATGCTGCTTGAAGAAGTCTTGGATTAAAGAATTCATTTTAAAAGATGGTGGGGGGTATTCCTTCTGAATATTCTGACTTTATCTGAAGACTTCTCACTTTATCCTGAAATGTTATGTATCCGCTCCCTTAATCAAGCCATTTTACATAGCAGATTAGTGGTCCTTTAAATCAAAGGGGAAAATATAACCTTACGAAGCACCAAAGTTAAAACAACAGCGAGGGCTAAGATACTGGAGTCAAACATTAGATCCAGCCTCATGCAGTATAATTTTGTTTTCCTTTGCCTTGTTTTAGATATAATTTCTTCTTCTCCCTAAATATTTACTAGCCATGGTTTCCAGATCAACCAATTTGATCCCAATTATGCCTCTATGAAAATATTTCTTGAACTTTTATAGGTACTTAAGAAATGCTAATTTTGGTACAAGTGACAAAAGTCCAACTCAAAGTGTTTAGACAAAAAAGGAGATTTCATTGGATTACTTAACTGAAAGACCCATAATTAGATGTGACTTTGGGCATGACCAAATCTGTGCCAAAGAATATTGCCAGGAATTTGACTCTTTCCGTCTCTAAACTCTGCTTGTCTCTGGATTAGCTTCATTTTCACTTAAAATCTTTCCTCCTGGCAGCAAGATGGCAGCAGCAGGATCATATCACATCAGCTTAGAGTCCTCAGGGGCCAGTAAGCTCTCTTTTGCTGTGGGAATAGACAATTCTCAGGAATTATTCTCTTTGCCCTGGATTGGATCCCTTCTTTATTTCATGTTTGTTCTGATCCATTCACTGAGGCAGAGGAATTCATGACTCTCATTAGTTGGACTTGGGACACAAGCCCACCACCCCTGGAGCCAGGGGCTGGGTCAGCTCCACTCGCACCTCAGAGATGGGGAGTGGGGTGAGGTGGTTTCTTCAAAGATGGTCTTACTAAAAAGAAGAATAAATGATGAGTTGAAGGCAAAAATTCCAGTTGTTCACAACAGTAAATTTTAACTACAATCTCTTACGTCCCCAACATAACTATGGTTATATTTCAATCAATAGGAGCACTGGTGTCTATAAATAGGAAAGCTAGCCTATCTCTCACTCTCATTTTCTGGAAAAGGACATCAAGGCCTATTAAGCAAAATTAAGGTAACATCCATCCATGCATGTACTCGTTCATCTATGTAACACTAATGAGATAGGCACTGAACTAGGCACAGGGGCAAGGCAGCTCCTTAAAGAGCCTATATATAGAAGTAGCATGGGTAGTAATGAGATGCAGCTTTGGAGTTAAAGCTGTGTTCCAATCCCAGCTCTTTTACTCATTAGTAGTGTGAGTGTAGGCAGAGTTCTCATTCTTTATGTGCTTTAGTTTCCATATCTAAAAATAGATGTATTGTAAGAACTAAATTGATAAAGCATAAAGCCAAGCACATAAGATAATTGGCCAATAATTAGTAGTTACTACTGTGCATATCAGAAGAAATTATACAAATAAATCACTTTACACAGTGCCTTGCACATAGTAAGTGCTCAAGAAATAATAGCAGCTATTGTCATATGAAATAGAATGATGGACTAAATATAAAGGAACACAAAATTTAAAAATCCAAGAAATATATATTATGATAGATTTGGAAAAGGCCTCAAAAGTTCATCCAGAGCTATCCCCATCTTCAGAGAAAATCCTTTAGTAATTTCAGATATAGTAGAATTTAACTTCTCTTCAAAGAAAGTGTTCCCCAAAGAAACTCTCTTCCTTTTTGCTCTCATATTTCATCAGTTTACATAATATTTAATTGAATTACATAATTACAATAATAAGTACCACTGGCATAAACTTGTTTGAGGCTCTCTCCTGGGACTTCCCTCTAGTGGGAACAGATGTGCACAGTTGAGAGTCATTAACTAGCCGAGAACATTCAATGTGTTGGGGGCATTGGTCAGTATATTTCACAGAGGAAATAGAGAGCTGGTTAAGCAGAAGGCAGCCAAGAGGGTTTCTACCATATTACAGCAGTCTTCTCCATTCTCTTCATCTTCTTGAATGACGCCTCGTTCTTGAATATTTGTCGCATATTTTTCATCTTTATTGTATTTTTAGAGCATCCTTCTTTAGCTGATATGCTCAAAGTTTTGTAACAAGAATTTTAAACATGCCTTCTGAAGTCAGTTTTCTTGTTCTACAGTGACAACTATGTATTGGGTGAAAAAGCAATGTGAATAGAAAAATGGTAGCACATGATGGACGAATACTTGATGCTGCCCTAAATCCATGTCTAGCTCTAATCTTTAATAATTGGTTGTATATTAATTTCTTTTCTTTTCTTTTGTAAGAGAGCATTTATCCAGTAAATCACAGATGTAGAAGAAATAATTCCTAGAAGAAATAGGCTTAGAAAACAAAGGAAGGGCCTTTGGGAGTGAGGAAACTACTGGTAATGTGCCTGGGACAGGGGAGGGGAGGGGAGAGACAAACACAGGGGAGGGGAGTCTCTCAGGAGGGAGAGAGCACTGGGTCCTTGCTCCTAAGGGTTTTAAGGGTGGAGATTTTAGAGGAGGTCCCAGGAGAAAGTCTCAATGGAATGTTCAGCAGCTTTCCAGGTGTGTCCTTTCAGGTTAGTGGTCTCCTCTGATTGGTTGGTCGTTGCCAGGGCAGGGGTCATTATTCAATATAGCTGGTCCTGAGGTCAACTGTGGCAGGTTTTGTTGCTTATCTGGAGCTGGACCATCTTCCTTGCTCTGCTCATGTCTGTCTAATTGCCTACAACATTCCCCCCTCAAGGATCTTGGCTCTCAATTCCTTCAGAGAAAAGGGGCACATGAAGAAAAATGTAGAAACTTGCCTCATACATTGAAATGACACTATCAATTGGGAAGAACCTAAAAGAAGGTTAGAATATGCTTTCCACATGTACCTGTCCAAATATATAAAATTAAAGGGTCACCCTTTCCATTCTTCATGTTGATCTCATGAAGTTTTTTGAATCCTATTTGTTTACTATCTTGCAAACCCCAAAATCAGAGTGCCACAAGAATAGGAAGCATTGGCAACATATACTACATTTCAAAATTGGGGTTTGGGGAGATTAATGACTTTGTATTAAGTTTTAGGTGATAGTCCTTAAAGGCTGCAATCTAATGAAGTTCTGTTTGTAATCAGGTACTTCTGCTAAGAATATTAGAAGTAGTTCAATCTATGCCTTAGGAAACTAAAATGTTGTGATCAGGGTAGCAAATGAACTATCATGTAGAATTAGTTAAATCCAAGAGACACATGCCTTTCACTGGTGATTTGTGAGATAATTTAAAAAGATCTAAACAATAAAGGCACACTCCAGTCCTCAAGTGTATCAGGAAGATGTGAATTTTTCTCAAGTAATCACTGATCACCCAGCAGACTCTAACATTCTATAGAAATATACACTGAGTGGCCAGATTACTATGACCACCTCACGTTTGTAGGCAAATTAGCTTTAATTTCACGCTGAAGTTGCTAGAGGGCCAGACCATTATAAATAGGGGAGCAGGTTGTTTACCATGACAGTAAAAGTGATTTTTTTCTGAAGATATGGGTAAACAACAACATGATTTAACAGCCTTTGAATGGTAATTGACCATACCTCCGTCACACTTCCCATTGGCTAATCAGGGCGATATGAAAATTAACTGCCAACCAAGATGGCAGCCAGCAGCCAGGCAGCTGAAGTGAACAGGAAGCTTGCTTGCTCCAGTGATGGAGGAAGCCAAGGTTCCCTGCCTGCCTTGCCGTCCTCTGAGCTGTTCTCTAAGAAAAAATGTTGCAATTATAGAAGCTAACAAACTCCAGATACCTGCTTTCAGCCAGCCGGCCTCGGAGCTGGAGCCGCAACAAAGTTTCAATTGCAGAAGGTAAATAAATACCAGAATTAAAAAAAAAAGAAAAAAGGAGAGACTGGCAGCTTCAGTTGTAGGCTAGGCCAGCCTGAAAACAGCCATCAGCCCCTCATCCCGGCTGGCCAGGCACCCAAGTGGGCCCCCCACCCTGATCCGGGACACCCTTTAGGGCAAACCAGCTGGCCCCCACCCGTGCACCAGGCCTCTATCCTATATAGTAAAAGGGTAATATGCAAATTGACCCTAACAGCAAAATGACTAAGACTGACTGGTGGCTATGACACAAACTGACCACCAGGGGGCAGATGCTCAATGCAGGCACTGACCCCTGGTGGGCAGTGCGCTCCCACAGGGGGAACACAGCTCAGCCAGAAGCCAGGCTCACCGCTGGTGAGCACAGAGGCTGTGCCGGGAGGCTCTCCCCCCTCCACTGCAGGCACGAGAGGGCACAGGCCTGGCTGAGGGACCCTCACCCCCCGCCCAGAGTGCACAAATTTTTGTGCACCGGGCCTCTAGTGTGTGTGTGTGTGTGTGTGTGTGTGTGTGCGTGTGTGTGTATATATATAAAGAGCTCACTGGTCAAACAAGTCTCAAACCAGATCAATTCCTTCGATTTGTACACCATCTAGGTCTCTGAGTGAACATCATAGAGATTGACTGATTTGAAATGTGTCTTCTGTAGTCATTATAATTTCAAACTTAAAGTTTAATGATTACTTTTAGTCAGACAAAGATTTATGAACCTATGCATTCTTTCTCGTTTGTTTTTCTTAATCCATGAATTGAAATAGTTACACCACCCAAATTGCATGTTCTTGCTATACAAAGAACTTACATCAACAGCCATTGCACAGCCTGGAGCATCCTTAACATGAACTTAAGTGCCAAGAAAGGCACACTGGTTGGCCCCATTCCTTGTTTCAAGTCTTTACTCATGGTCTAACAGCCATAGCACAGTATAGCCAGGGGTACTCATTGGGAGAAAATTGAATATTCTGGGAAGTACCCATGGAAAACATTGCATGAGGGACACTGAAAAGAGAGGCTGGACAGATTATGAAAGGCCCAGCATGTCCTAGTGAGGAGCTGGGCCTTTACTTCAAGGACAACTGATGGTTTGGGGGTCAAAAAAAGCTCGTACATAACAATGCTAAAAGAGCCCAGCTGCATGTGAATTGTCTTGCTAGGCTCTCTGGCCTGTGTTTGGAGATAGGCAATGAGAGCAGTCCAAGTATACTTGGGAGAACAGAAAAAGACAATGGACCTCACACAAGGAACTGGCAAAAACAGGAGAGCAGGCCAGGCTGTCTAGCAATCCATCTCGAGTTCAGAGCTGGGTTTCGGTCCTCAAGGGGAAATGCAAGGCAGAACCAAGAATCAAAACCACAAGCAGAAGGTTCATCCAGGAAAACTGGGCACATACAGCTTAGTCCTGCTATAACCTGGAATCAGTGAGTTGTCGGAGTCCACAGACACTTTAGAGCAAGCATGTCAAACTCATGGCAAGCAGGCCGCATGCCTCATTTATTTGGCCTGGTATTAGCCTTTGCGTTTGATATGCTTGCTTTAGAGGAAACTTGGGTGCAGCTGAGTCAGGCAAAACATGGCACCAGGAATCCTTAGGAAATATCCTTTGTTAGTTTATATCATCATTCCTATTAAAAATAAAGTAAAATGTGTCCAAACCCCCCAATCCTTATAAAATTAGAAACCCAGTATCTCCAGGTTATCGGAAAGGATTTACGTTTCACCTAGTTCTTTCTGGCCTGATTTCCGGCTTTGGCTGAACCCGCAACTCACGTATGCCTCACCACGTGCCAGTATTCCCTTACCTTGACAATTGCTTTGCCTTGCTTTTCAGAAGCTCACTCTAGCACGTAGCACTTGGTAGAGGTGGGCTGAACAGTCATGGAGGAAGAAAGGATTACCCAGCTTAGCAGATAATTTAAATTTTAAATGTATAACACTTATCCTTATTACTGAATGTACCTTGGTTATTCTGCCTCCCCTAAGGAATTTTTATGGGTTTTCATTTCCATTTAGAATCCAACTTCTGACCATGTCATTCTGCCCCAACATTCTCCTGTCATATTTTTTCTTTTTATTTCATGTTTTGTACAGAGAATTTGGTTATCATTTTCCCTGGCTGTTTTCTAAAGATTATCTTTTCTCTCCGAAACCGGTTTCGCTCAGTGGATAGAGCGTTGGCCTGCAGACTCAAGAGTCCCAGGTTCGATTCTGGTCAAGGGCATGTACCTCGGTTGCGGGCACATCCCCAGTAGTGGGTGTGCAGGAGGCAGCTGATCGATGTATCTCTCTTCTCAATGTTTCTAACTCTCTATCCCTTTTCCTTCCTCTCTGTAAAAAAATCAATAAAATATATTTTTAAAAAAGATTATCTTTTCACAATCAAAATGGCCCAAAAAATTTTTGGCTAAGAAAGAAAAAAAGCTCATTTTTCTCCCTTAAGAATTGTGCTGCCAGCTATTAAAATATTTTTCCCTATAGTTTACTTGACTCTATAAATTGAGCATAATTCTATCTTCTTGTAATTTAGGTATGGATTACTCTATCTAAAGTGACCTGCAGATATTCTCCTGGGCTACCCCTGAGTAGTGCTGACCCTCTGGCTCTCGCTGTCTCATACATATTAGGAACAACAGACATGTCAGAATCTACCTCTTGACTTTCCTCTTCACAGTTTATAGAGTCAATGCTATTTAGACAGGTAGAGAGGTAATCTGAGCAGCGAGGCAATTCCCTTGGGCCATTTCCATGCAAGACACTCCCTCAGTTGGGAAATGGTATGAGGATTTCACTGAGAACGCCTGTAAAGAAACTCCTGAAATTACGGTGTTGAAACTAGTAAAAGGGCTCTGCTGTGAGAAGCAATATTCTCACCAGGCTGTTGATACCATCTGAGAAATTTACATCTTGAGACAGTGTCTGATGGTGGTGATAACAAGCCTGGTGTCAGCAATCTTCCAGGTCTGTCAACTGATCTCATTCCAGGTAAAGCAGGGCCAGTTTACTGCCTGATTGCAAAATAAATGTGGGCCCCTGAACTGTCAGGAGCACAGTGTGAGCTATTTAGTGTCTTAAAGAGAATGAAATCCTCTCGGGAATGATGAGTACAGGGTTTGTTTCATTTCTAGTTTGAGGACCATATTTATGTGCTTGGGACTTTATTTAAACTGCCTCTTGTTTTTCAAATACCAGAACCATTCTTCCTTTTTTAAAAAATATTGATGTTGTGGAAAATTGAGAGAGAAAAAATAAAAGTCAGGATCTAGCAGCTACTCAATGTACTGCATTGTTGTTAAACTACTTCAACGCTCTGTCACTCTCCCCCCAACCCCATATTCGTCCCACCCCTAAATCTCCGAACCAAACACCAGCTGAAATCTGAGAGACCAAGGCAGCTCACCAACATTGGCAAACATGGAGAACACATCACCTTGGCAGGTGTCAAACACTTGGCCCTCGGCTAGGGCCTTAGTGAATAATATTAATAAAGGCTAATTAGATAGCGCTTGTTGGAATGTTTCCAAAGTGATGAGCAAAGTACAGCCAACCCAGAGAAAATATTTTAAAAATCTCCCACTGAGCATGCTCAGAGAGAACTACTTTTATTTTTAAAATGCTCAACCATTTTCTTCAAAAACTTGGCTTGTTCTTCCCGATTCAGTGATAACTGAATTCATGCCAACTTTGATGTTTTTAGCTTCAGCTGTTTTAGAGCTATATGTGATCCCCCCAAAAGGTTGGAATGCATTTTCTTCTGAGTGAAGAAGGAAGCATATGTTTTAAACGCTCATGTGCCTTTTTTGAAAAGGATGAATTAACATCTATAATATTTTACCTTTGGGCTTAAAATAAAGAGTCAAGGAGAAATTTTCAGAAGTTACAATGGAGACTCTGGCCTTCAGGAGGAAGTCTGTGGATTGTGTCTGTGTGACGAGAGGCATTTGCTGATCTGCACATCGGCAGCTATTGTTTAAAGATGGCAGCAGAGACAGGGCACTTTGGAGACTGGAGCAAGATGGACCACACACAAGCCTAATTTCAGGACATCAAAGGACAATAGAATAATATTCAAAAACACTGGAGTATCTTGAGTACATTTTTTTTCCTAACCAGATAAATGACAGGCAGACTAGGGAATAAAAATGAATTTAGAAAGCTTTCATCCACCTGACAGTCTAATTTTCCTTCTAATTTATAGAAACAGGAAGGGAGGACTGAACACTGAGAGGTTAAAGGCTGAGAGCACTAAGTATAACTGACACTATCGAAGCGGGGTGTATTAGGGCGGAGGGTTGTCAGGCTTGCTGTGAGAGCCATGCTCCCACTCTTCTCTATTATCCCCGTGGCAAGGCTTCCCTCAGATTGTCCTTGGGATCAGTTGGTTATTGGATCGCCTTAGGACTCACCAAAGATGGGAAGGGAAGGAAATCAGGGTCACTGTGGCTAGTACAGTTATCAGCTGGAAAGGTACAGAGCAATCCTCGGAATGCAAGAGGCATGTGTCAAATGGCTCCCAGCAAGTCCTGTGGTTGGTACAAAACTTACATGAGAAATGGCTTCTGACTGAGGGCGGGATATTACTATGGAAACATTGGATGACATAGGTGCTTTTAGATCAGACCTGGGTCATTTTTGCAGGTGACCACACAATGCCAAGTCTAGTAATATCAAGTCCAATTTCACTAAATCACAACTGCCACTATATTCTGGCATGTACCCAAAACCCCTGGAAGAACAACAAAAGGAAAGAATTGGTAAAGAAATGACAAATGACAAATGTCTCACTCTCTTACAATGTCAGAAGAACTATGGGCAGAAAAATTGAAACCAGAATGAAAGAAAGGTTTAAAAGGAAATTGAGTCTGTGTTTACAAAAGGATTCCAATTCTGAGTGAATTGTCCAACTCAACCGGTTGCTTTGGAGAAACATGATTAAAGTGATGACTGAGGTGTTTTGTGTCCTAGCCTCAGTTTCCTTTATTCCCCTCTGGGTTCAGTAACAGCCAATCAGAAAGGAACCTGGCCTGGAGGCTTGTCAGTGATAATAATTGAAAACATCTGTCCATGGAGCAAGTGTGGGAAGCCAGTGCAGCTCCCTGACAGAGGGAGTTCTCAGACAGCAAAGCCATAACCACGACTGTGCTCATATTCTCCTTCACAGACTTTTCTCACTGCCAGCTGTCTTTATTCTCCTGCCAGGAAAGCAAGGGGCCTGGGGCTTTCACCAGGGCTGGGGTTAAGTGAGCTGGGGAAAGGAGGGAGTAGAGGCAAGGGCTCTCTGACTAGGACCTAAAGAGACCGAGGACCGAGAGAAAAGAATAGCAAACAAACCAATGAGGTCTGAGAAGGAAAGAGAGCTAATGATGTAAGAAGGGTTCAGATTCTGTATCCAGGGGATGTGGGTTTAAATCTTGGCATAACCAGGTATGTGTGACATGGACAACCTCCCTATGCCTCAAGCTTCCCATCTTTAAAGTGGGAATAATAGTACCGATCTCATGCCTTTATCTGATAGAAGATAGCACTTGAGGTTTAGAAAAGTAGACACCTCTACTGGAGGGCCTGATGCTTTGGCCATGAGTAGGGACAATCCTGTTGATGGTGTCATACTGATTTAGGCCAGCGATGTTCCACTGGTGTGCCAAGAATATTTTTTCATCTTTATTGTTTTAAGTATTACCTATATCTCCATTTTCCTGCAAATGACCGCTTATAGCCAGCCCCTACCCCCAGACTTTCACCACCCTATTGTCTGTTTCCAAACCACAGAATTCTTAAAACATGCAATACCCAGCGATTTAGTCAGGGGCACTGAACTCTTTTCCCTTAGATTGTCAAATAAAAAAAATGACAACGGCCAACATAACAATAGCCATCCAGTGAGAATGAATCAAAATTATCCCTATATTTTCTGTCAGATCAGCAAAAACTATATTTTTTGGTGTGCTGCAGAATTTCAGTAATTAATTTATGTGTGCCACGAGATGACAAAGGTTGAAAATCGTTGACTTAGGTAGTAGCCATGTTGTTCCTGCAAATATTGCTCGTGCCTGTCTGTGGCCTTTTAAAAGCTACTTTAGCCTGGCCAGTGTGGCTCAGTTGGTTGGACATCATCTTATGTACCAAGTGGTCACTAATTAGGTTCCTGGTCAGGGCACATGCCTGGATTGCAGCCTTAATCCCCAGTAGGGGACATGCAGGAGACAGTCAATTGATGTTTCTCTCTCATCAATGTTACTATCTTTCTCTCCCTCTCCCTCTTTTTCTAAAAATCAATTTAAAAATATTAAAAAATAAAATAAAAGTTGTGTTAGCTGCCTGTGTGGCTTAACAGCTTGTGATCTCAGTACTGACTCTTTCTTGTAGCCTCTTTCTGCCCCCGGATCCATGATACAAGATGCACCCGCGTCTGTCTGACCTAGCTGACTCCACTCACGCCTAGTGGACCAATGTCTCACTCCCTAGCCCAGCAGTTTTCCAGATCTTTCAGTTTGGTGCTGAACATACCAAGGGAATATATGGTCAGAAGAAGGCCAGTAAAACATTATTTCAGCCACCTGAAGAGAAAATTCCAGATTGTAGGTTTGAGAAAATTGAAAACAAGGAAAGTTGGAGCATGGAGAAGAAAGAAAATAAAGTTACAAGTAGAAAGATTTAGATGTTTTCTCTGCCTATAGGGGGTGGGGGGATGGGCAAACTTCATTGAGAATATAATGACCCAATAGATTTAGAAAGGAAACATAAATGGAAGATTACAAAGGACAACTTTAAAAAATACCAAATTAGCCAGATGATTTCATTGTTTGAGATACCTCCTGTATATAAATTAACCACCTCTGGAAACTGCATTAACAGTTATGTCACCACAACTGTATTTATAACTAACACACAGTTACTTGATGTATGGTATTCACTTGGAAGCTAGCAAGAATAAATCCGGCTTGCAAAGAAGCAGAACCAGGGTGGGGCGTAGGGCCTGAGAAAATCTCCCTCAGCACATGGGTGGCAAGAAATAATACAAAAGGAGAGACTCAGGGAGGCCGGCTTTGTATCGTTAGTTAAGAACAGTTATATATTGTATATGTGTCCAACATAAACACTTGGCTGAGGATGTTATTCTACTGACAGTGTTTGCCTTTCCTTATGGTCATCAGCTGGTGACTACCGCTACTTGGCTGCGAAGTGCTTCATCCATAAAGAAAAGCACCATAAGTAATAATGAGTGTGAGTTTGTGTTCATTGCAAAGCAAGAATTCAGATTCAACAAGAGTTTTTTTGTCCAATTGAAATGAATCAAACTGTTTAACCTCTTTGGGCTTCTATAAATCAGGAGTGTTGTCATATTAGTAATCCTCCCAGATAAGGCATCGCAATGAGGCGCCACGCAAGAGGACAAATGTATAAGCACAAAATAAATAGAATCCATCGACCCTCTTCTATTCATCAGCCTTGTACCAGTACATCTCCTCCCCTTCTATTATCACTATTTAATAAAATCACCACTTAAGAACTAACATTAGTAGGTCTTTTTAACTATTGAGAGATTATAGTTTTTCTTTCTGTGACTATCTCTTCGATAAGCATGTCTGACCACAGAAAGGCCTGATCTTTTGATGATTATTAAGGACAATAAAACATGGGGGAGGGAGTAATGTGCATCCATGGGTTTTAAAAAGACATGTTAAGAATATTGTAAAATTGCTTTTTTAAAATTAAACTGTTTCTGAAAGAATTATCATATTTCTTGAAATCTGCTTCAAATAGTTATCTTTGAAAATTAATTATATTTCTAAATTCACTGTTCATCTACTTTGACACCTCTTTACCCTATCATTTTCCATTTTTTTCTAAACTCACTTAAGGGCAATGTGGTTCAAATCCCCCCCCAGGAGTTTGCCTCTCAAGTTCCCAAATTCCTTCGCATCCGGGAACACCTTGGGTTACTTCTGTAGATGTATCTGATTTCCTTTTGAAATTGCTTTCCCACTGAATGGCACATTCCTGGCACAGATGCCACCCTTCTCCATCCAAATCCCTTGTAGACATTATTGGCTGATCATGTGCCCCTTTCACACTGAGACTTCAACTTTAGGGCCCTTCCCCACAGAGCAGATGGCCACCACCAGCCAGGTAAAGCAAACCTGTGTGTCATCCCTCTGCCAGAGTGGCTCTCTTGATCCATCGCCACCATTCTAGTGTGAGTGTTGTGAAAACATAAATGCAGACTATAGACACACCCTTCCGCTTCCAAGAGAACAGGAGGCTCATGTCTGTTTCCCTAAAAATCCCTAGTGTCTGCTTTCTTGTTTCATTCTTTATTTTAATAAATAAATGTATATACTATCATAAAGATATACATACACACCCTTTATATAATCTATGGAGTATGAATAAACATTGATCTAGAGTGTACACATATATATGTAAGCTATCACTACAACCCCTTACATTTCAGGGTTCCCTTATACAATTGATTACAATGCTTGCCATGTCTTTCCAAGCTTGTCAACTTCCTTACAAATCATTTTAACTTGGAGGAAGAAAAAAAATCGTTTAAACTTTTTTTAAGAGTCCAATTGTTCAACAATAGGATTTAGGCATTAAAATTCCTCCAGCCCAACTGTCTGAGTTTTCCACATGAGGAGGCTGAGCTGAAGGAAGGTTACATGACTCCCCAGGGTATTCCTGGAGCACCCCATGATGCTAGTCTGTACTGACTGAATTCCCTTGTCCAGAAATACATCTAAATGATACATTAGATTGTTGTATTTCCAAATTATTTTCTCTAGTTTTTCACTGTAATTTTTTCAAAGAAAGTAAAAAAGAGAAGGCAGGAGAAAAGAGAAAGGAGAAAGGGGTGATGGGCTGACAGGGGCCAAGACTCAACATCTTTCCTGATGAACTTGGCTCTCTAGCTTAGACTTCAGAGAAAACAGCTAAGAAGAGTATTCATGGAGAGCTTTGTTCTGACTATAGATAAAATATATATATATATATTTGGGAGCACGTTATTCCTGTTCAGTTCATCTCCATTTTCTGCTGGAGCAAAAAGACATGGACAAATAAAAATTAACCTGCCAGCCACCTATAAAACACATACTATTTGTAGCCACAAAAAAGACATAGGATGCACAAACTCTCTACTTCAAATGAAAAGAGGAGTAAAGCTGAAGGTAACACACCACCTAAATGCAAAGATTTTGCAATCTAACTGAGAGATAAAGCATATGTGCATGAAATAACTTAGAGATAAAAATAAAACATGTCAACAACAATGCAATACAATCTGAATGTTTAAATGCCAAGAAAGCAAATAACGAAGTGATCAGAATGCAATTTTTTTAGTCGAGACAGGCTTAAATATGCTTTTGGATATGGCACCTGACATAGACTGCAGAGCAATTCCAGTGTGTGTGGCCATAAGGACAGATAAGCAGGCCAATTGACCTCTGGACCCTGAATGTATGCAATCTGCTTTCATTATCATTTTTAATTAATAGATTTTGTTTTTCAGAACAGATTTAGGTTTACAGAAAACTGGGCAGAAATGATAGAATTTTATATATTATCTCTTCCAACACACACACACACACACAAATACATTTTCCCTATTATTAACATCATGCATTAGTGTGGTACATTTGATAAAGCAATATCAATACATAATAATTAACTAAAGTCCGTAGTTTATATTAAAGTTCACTCTTAATGTTGTAATTACATAGATTTGGACAAATGTATAATGACATGTATTCACCATCATAATATCATACAGGATAGTTTCACTGCCCTAAAAATCTTCTGTGCTCTGCCTAGTCATTCCTCCCTCTTGCCTAACTCCTGGCAATCACTGACCTTTTACTAGCTCCAGAATTTTGCTTTTTCCAGAATGTCAGATACTGGGAATTATACAGTATGTAGACTTTTCATACTGAGCTCTTTCTCTTAGCAATATGCACCTGAGGGTCCTCCTGTCTTTTCATTGTCTGGTAGCACATTTCTTTAACCACTGAATATTTCATTGTATGAAATGTCCCACCATTGATTTATCCACTCACCCATTAAAAGACATTCATAATCTTTTTTAAATTTGAAAACAGTTTTTTAAACTTAAGTTTTAACTTGTATTTTAACCAGTGCATTGCTCAGGCAGGTGATGTGTTCTCAGGATACATATTCATTTCACCTTGTGACTTCTTAGTCTAGGTGAGGCTATCATTTCTGTCCTTATGCTTAAGTCATGGGCCACTTCACCTTCTTCCTTCCGTTCTTTGGTGACATGAAAACAATGTGTTTTAGAATACACAACCAAAAGATGGTAATCATACAATTACATTCTGGATTTTTAAATGAATGTAGTTATTAGCAAGCACTGAGGGTCATGTCTTTCCCTTTCTTCTAGAACTACAGTGATGTGTGATCTTTATAGTGAGTGAGAACATAAAACTAAATTTGAAGTTGTGGGAGGGAGGAAGACATTTTCCTCTGCTTCCAAGGTTCTTTTGGCTGATCTAATAATCAAATAGACATGAGATGGATTAACAAGAGAAAATAACCAGCCCAGCTGGTGTGGCTCAGTGGTTGAGCATTGACCTATGAATTAGGAGGTCACGGTTCGATTCCAGGTCAGGACACATGCTGGGGTTGCAAGCTCGATCCCCACTGGGGGGCCATGCAGGAGGCAGCTATTCAGTGATTCTCTCTCATCATTGATATTCCCAACTCGCCCTCTCTCTTCCTCTCTGAAATCAATAAAAATATATTTTGAGAAAATAACCAAATTGAATACATAGATATGTATGAAAGCCCTGCATCATGAGAGAGTTGGAGACTTCAGATGCACAAGAGATTCAGAGATAGAAAGAGAACACGGGTATAAGAGACATTCTGAGCTAGAGATCAGGTAAGGCACCTTGGGGCTTATAAGCTCATTGCAAGGAGAGCGCATATCCAATAATTAGTTATTTGCCCTGCCATATAAGTACGTCAAAGAGGTTATCTCTTATTATAGGCAAGGTCCATTATTCAAGTTCTTTTAACAGAGAGGCAGTGTTTCTCTTGAGCCCTTTGCTAAAGTTGCCTTCTTCTCAAAACAATTCGCATTCGATAGAGGAACATCTTAACATGACCTGTTCTGAACCTCCACAAAATTATGCCTTCTTCTCTCTTCTTTAGTTGCAGTATTAACTTTGCCCGCCCAAAAACAATCCTTAAGCTGTTGTTGATTCTCTAAGTAGAACCAAATATCACCTGGCACACCTGTGTCTTTCTTTCTGACACCAAATAACATTGATAAGCAAATTGCTATAATAATAATAGTTATAATAAAGGTTGCCCTTCCTTTGAAGAGAATTTGCAATGAAAGCCATTTACTTGCCTCCATGATTATTTATACACATTGATTTTAAGACAGCACACAGGAGGCTTTGCCAAGAAAATTTTAAAGTTCAAGCAGAAAAAATAATCACAATATCTTTCAGTCATTTGCTGCTTATATTTGTTTCCTTGAAATGCACAGCTAAATGCTCTCTACATACAGCTATCACTTGGTAGACGGGCTGTATCTTATTACTGGGTTATTTTCCAGTACATTTGGCGTAGTTAAGGTAAAGTGTATTAACTTTCTCTCAAAATAAAGATGAAAACAGAGTTGTAGCGGCTGTGAATACTTCAGCCATTGTCAGGAAGTTAAGAACTGACAGGAGCTCCACATAATCAACTCTGCCTGGTGCATATACCGTAGTTTCCCCCTGGGGTATCTGGTCTAATCCTACAATGTATCTGACTGGCATGAATGTAGAATTACTTTCAATAAAGATTTTATTTCAAGCTTGGATGATTTCCCCCAAAACATCTTGTCACTGAGGCAAAGTATATCATAGAATATCTGATTCCCCCTCCACCTCTACAAGTCAGCTTTTGAGGGGGAAATATACACATTTCAACTCAAGTACTCCACTCAAGTCAATTCACTGTAAAAGATCACATCTTAACATATCTAGACTGATTAAAGATTTGCTATGTTAAAGAAATCAGAGAGCTGTCAAAGAAAGCTTACCCTAAAGTCTGCAAATGTAAAGAATACATAACACATTCGCTCATCTATAATTTGCACTCTCCCCGTAGTAGGCCCCAATCCCAGAGCAGCCAAGACAGATGACTCCACAGGCTAACACACGGCTTCTAGAATATTTGTCTTTTTGCAAGTAAGGAACATTTAAAGGTCACATCTTCCAATAAGTAGGAGATTGTTTCCAGGCTATGTGAGAAATATGAATGCTCTGGTCATGATCACACTAAAATGATCTCCAGATCTCTATTTATCCTTCTCTGTCTGTCGACTATCCTCTTCCCTCATAATTCCAAATTAAGTGTTCAAGAGAGGGGAGCAGTACAGTAGCAGTACATTACTCTATCTTGAATTCACTGAAATGTTTCATTTCGTGCTTGCTTACATTATTTCAGCCTTGGTGTCACTTTGTTTAATTTATGCTTGGTTCATATAATCTTAAAAATACCTTCTGTTACCTACAGAGTTTCACCCCTTGCTAAAAGCACACAAATCATATGGTTTAGTGCTAATGGGATAGGAATAGCTATTTTAATATTTAATAATCATGGCACGTTACATTCATTTTATTTTTTTATTATTTTCGACACAATTTTATTTTATTTTATTTTTTTATTGATTAAGGTATTACAAATGTGCCTTTATCCCCCCATTGTCCCCTCATCCTCCCAGTCTTGCCCTCACCCTCACCTCTTGTTGTCTGCGTCCATCGCTTATGCTTATATGCAGGCATACAAGTCCCTTGGTTGATCTCTCCCCCTGACCCTCACCCTCCCCTACCTTCCCTCTGAGGTTTGATGGTCTGATCGGTGCTTCTCTGGATCTGTTTTTGTTCATCAGTTTATGTTGTTCATTATATTCCACAAATGAGTGAGATTATGTGATATTTATCTTTCTCTGACTGGCTTATTTCGCTTACCATAATGCTCTCCAGTTCCATCCATGCTGTTGCAGTTCTGTTTCGTTTTTTGAGGAAACTCCATACTGTTCTCCACAGTGGCTGCACCAGTCTGCATTCCCACCAGCAGTGCATGAGGGTTCCTTTTTCTCCGCATCCTCTCCAGCACTTGTCATTTGTTGATTTGTTGATGTTAGCCATTCTGACAGGTTTGAGATGGTACCTCATTGTTGTTGTTTTAAATTCAAATTCCCTCTTATCTCTATTACTATGTTTTAAGACTAACCTATAATATTATGGTAAGAGTCAGGTGCAAGATTGGAAACTTAGCATGGATAAAACTCACGAGGCACGGTAAGGTCTAGATTGGAGTTTCGGCTTTTTTACTAAGTGGCTGTGTGACCTAGGACAGGTCATTTTTGCCAAGAAGTCTTTAAAGCCAGCTGCACACCAGATTTGCCCGTGAAGCTTTTTAGAAACTCGCCTGGACCTCCACCCGGGACGACTAAATCAGAATCTCTGTGTGAGCCCTTCGCGTTGTTAAAGGCTCTAGACAGAATGGGAAACCAGTGAGTCCTGATCTCCCTTTCTGCATTTATAAAATAACAACTGACAGAAGTAAACATAATCACGTATAATAAAAATCAGTGTTTCTATAATTTGCAAAGGGTTTTGCACACATATTTTTACATAACCTTTAAAACAACCCATGAGGTCAGTTCATCATTAATTTCACTTTCTGGACAAGGAGTCTGAGGCACAGAGAACCTCAGAGAAAAAGAACTTATGATTCTAAGATACTGGGTTGCAGATTTTCTGAAAGTAAAAGAGCAGTAGTTCTGAAAGAACAGTGGTTCTCAACCTTCCTAATGCTGCGACCCTTTAATACAGTTCCTCATGTTGTGGTGACCCCCAATTTCATTGTGACAAATTGAACATAATTAAAGCATAGTGATTAATCACAAAAACAATATGTAATTATATATGTGTTTTCCGATGGTCTTAGGCGACCCCTGTGAAAGGGTCGTTTGACC
>NW_006294418.1:2833688-2839019 GCF_000327345.1 Myotis davidii
TTCCAGCTCCCAGCACAAGCCAGTTCTCGTTCTACTAGAGTGATTCTGATTCCCCAGAGCTCATGGCTACCATCACAGGTTGGATGTAACATGACACCAGTTATGTATAACCTCCAACACAAGGAGGGGTGGAGCAGGATGAGGAAGAAAGAGAAGTCAGACTATGATGTGGGGCCAACACCGGTTGGCCAGCCCACAGGAGCTCCGGAGCATCCATGTCCCCATCAGAGTTGTCTCTAAATGGACCAAAAGGACTCGGCCTGTCTGTCCCCACAGTGACCAGTCATTGGCCATGGGCTGTTTCTGAGAGTGTTGGGATGAGGCTCCTTTCGGCTGAGGCAGACCTTGCAGGGCTGACTGCTGGGCCGACTGACACTGCAGTTGGGTGTTCTTCCTTGAAGAGACATCTAAGCAGAGCATGTAGTGTCCACCACATTCCACCATTTTGCCACTCTATTCCATTCTGTATGTATGCTTGAGGAACCTCTCCCCCAGGACTGCGGGAGGCCTCGTTCCCAAGGAAGCCTTTGAAGAGGAAGCTTTAGTAGGAAAGATGCAAGCCCTGCAGCTGAATGTTGGCTGAGCCCAGAGCTGACACTCATCATCTCCGTTCTCCACTGTCCATTCCAGGGAATCTCAGCAATTGCCTCTGCTGGTCATGGTTGCTGACCCAACACAGTGACTCCCAACTCCATCCCTGAAGGATCCATGCTCTTAATCACTGTGTCTTCCCAGACAAGGTTTTCTGCCCTATCCATTAAACAGAGAAATTGGGTAGAAGAGGACTTGGAAGCCCCATGTGGATCATCTAGATACCACACATATTATTCTCCATCCTCACTGTGTAACAGCAGCCCTACCTCCTCCACCTGATCAGGGTCAATGACCTCTGACTCGATGGTCACTATTTTCCTTGCTTGCTGGTCCCTGGACCCAAGAAGCTCTAAGTGCCCAGGAAGCAGCAGTAGTTGATAAAACAATGACTAGATGAATTATTCTAATACAGTGATACAAGCTGAATAGCATCCTTCTTGGCTGCCTATTTATTTTGCTCCTGGGGGATGCCATGTTCTTTTAACCATCTTCATTGCTCCCTGTGAGTCAAGTCCTCTTGACTGTCCCTCTGTCCCTGCTGCGTATTATTATAATTGCATCTACCTGACAGCATCTCCAATGCTGTCTGTAAGCCTGGTTCTGTAACGGGCTTTCCTACAGCCAACCCTGATTTACAGGGTAAAGGCCCTGTAATTTCAAACAACATTTTTTGTGGAGTATAAATGGTGCTTAGCAATAGCTCTTCAATCTCGTTGACCTCATAGTTACTATCCACAACCTCCTGCCATTATTTTTAAATGCCTAATATATTACATACTACTGTTCTCCCCTCCGTGGATATACCATCCCAACTTAGCGCCAATGAGAGTTTTAACATGTGGACTACCACCCTGTGCCAAGACCTGACTGTACTTGCCTGTCACAGATGACAGACCCCGCATTTCCCACCATTCAGCAAGTGACCAGCTCTAAATCCCGATTTGTGCTGGTTTTCATGGGCCCGTTCTGTAACCAATAATCACAGGTTAAGTTCTGAAGCAGAGTTTGGCATACAAGGTACTTATTAGGGATCAACCCTTATGGAAGGGAGCAGGATTGGTAGAGGAAGAAGTTGAACTTTGATGTAGATCCAACTTACCCTCAGCCAACCACATGGGAGCTCTGGAGTACATGCAGCCCATTGTCCCACAGTCAGTGCCCTTGGGCAAGGTGGCTCCCTGCAATTGAGGCAAACCTTGAAGAAAAGACAGCTGGAGTCCATCTGCTAACCTCACTCCCCACAGATAGGCAGGAAGTCCTTCCTTGAAAGAAAGTTTGAGTGGTCCATCTCTGTCCAAAACAACCACCATCAATACTAAATTATTAAATATAAGATTGGCCCCTTAGCAGCCTGCAGACTAGGAGAGAGCCTTTTATAAAACCCAAGATAGAGCTTGATAATGGTCCCTAGAAATGATACATTTAATCCTGCCTATAGAATTTTTTTTAAAAGGTAAATACAGATGTGTGTGCTGGACAATGGAATCATGAGCTAGACCAACATCCACATGTATAAGGACATATGCAGAAACTGGCACATTTTATTTCTCCACCTCAATAGAGATTATAAACTTATATGTATAATAGCAAAATAAATAGTTTTTATCTTTGAGGCAAGCATTGCATACTTTTTTTTTATTCTCACCCGAGGACATGGAAAGAGAGAGAGAGAGAGAGAGAGAGAGAGAGAGAGAAACAGGACATGGAAAGAGAGAGAGAGAGAGAGAGAGAGAGAGAGAGAGAGAGAGAGAAAGAGAGAGAGAGAAACATCAATGTGAGAGAATAACATCAATAATTGCCTTCCATATGTGCCCTGACTAGGGTTAAACCTGCAAGCCAGATATGTGCTCTTACCTGGAATCATCAAACTGGCAAGCTTTCAGTGTACAGGCTGACACTCAACCAACTGAACCATTCTGGCCGGGCGAATTTCAAAGGGTTTGGATTTCTGCAGATACATTAAGCATTTTACCTAAAATAGAATTTAATCGTCATATTTTAGGTGACCAAGAAAAATGGTATCATTTTCTTTAACTTCAACCATTTATAGCAGTGATGGCGAACCTATGACACGCGTCTCAGAGGTGACACGAGAACTCATTTTTTTGGTTGACTTTTCTTTGTTAAATGGCATTTAAATATATAAAATATCAAAAATATACGTCTTTGTTTTACTATGGTTGCAAATATCAAAAAATTTCTATATGTGACACTGCACCAGAGTTAAGTTAGGGTTTTTCAAAATGCTGACAGGCCGAGCTCAAAAGGTTCGCCATCACCGATCTATAGTATAAAGCAGATAAAAATTACATTCTATTCTAAACTCCTCTCACCAGTTTTGTTCGAATTGGGTACATGTTGGAAACTCATTATCAGATAGTACACGGGAAAGGCACCCTGCATGGTTATAAGCCCCTAACAAGCTCTCAAGAAACATCGGCTCTCTTCACCTCTGCCTTCATGTTCTTATTATCTCAGAGTAGGTATGAAACTCAGGTGTGCAAAAAGCATAATTATTGTGCCATAATAAAAACTAATTTCTCTGTTAAGGTCCACTCACCTAAATGATTTCAGTCTAGTCAATTCAGAGTGTCTTGTGGACATTTTCCTGGCCTGATTCTAGTTCTGAAGAGCTACGTACAGCCTAAGCATTTGGTGGGACAGCAAGAGCATCCATTTTCAGTATTTCAATAAATATTTATTGAGCACCTAGTACTATGAGCCAAACGCTAATCTTCATCTAGGGATACTGCACTAAACAAAAATAAATAAAGTCCTGGTGCTTAAGATGTTTACATTCTGCTGAAGAAAGTTAATAAAACAGATGAGTAGGGTAGAAAGTATCGTGCTCATGTCACCTGTTCAAGCTGGTCTTCATTCCCTCTGGTGTTCTGCCATCATCCCCAACTTCTAATCCCAGGTCTGAGTGTCAGTCTCTGCTCAGGAAGAACTCTGTAAAGCTATTTTAACGCCACCTTTGCCTCGATAAATAATGTGGTAATTTTTATTTAACTATTCTGTTATATTGGACATAGGAATTCTGGAGTCTTGCTATATCCCTAGGTTTTCCCCAAGGAAAAGAACATGGATCTGTCTAATCTCAGAATCCTCCAAACTTCCAACAGCCTGTATCCCAGGGAAGAGGGGTAGGAAGGGCTTGGGACTCAGCACTTCTGCGGGACCTCACCAGGACCTCAGCTCTTGTCTCCCTGCCTCTCCAGGAAATCTTTCTTCTGTCTGGAAGCGGGGTAGCCTGCCTCTTCACCTACCTTCCAATCTATTGGTTAGGTCAGAGCTGCAACTCTGACTTCTTGGACACTTAAATTTTTTAAACTCAGAGGTACGGTTCTTTTCAATTCCAGTGTCCTCATTTGCAAAGTCCAAAGTACTTTCTCTGTTTTTCTGCTCTACTATATCCACTGAGGTAAAAAAAAAAAAACAATGCTGCTGACTGAATCTTGGGGAAAGGCTAGAAACACAAGAGTACAAGGAAGGGTAGGGAAGAAACCAGAAACCTCAACAAATATACATTATTCCACCTCATCTCAAATGATAGTTTGACTTTCTCAGAATGTGCACTCTTTCATCATTAATCTGGGAGCCCAAACGACATTTTAAATTTCATTTCACTTCCATCCAACACAGGTATCTTAGACATTTCTGAATTCCTCCTGATGAGAAACTCATAGCCTTTTTATGTACAAAATATTCATTCAGTCGTCATGGCTTCCCTGACTATTCTTTCTTCCAAGTTAAACTCCTTGGGTGCCTTTGCTCCGCTATTGAGGAGCACCTCACTCCATTGGGTGCATTCACTTGGGGGCTCTCCTGTTACACAGAGTCTCTCTTTCTCTCTCTCTCTCTCTCTCTCTCTCTCTTTCATTAATCCTCACCCCACAACATTTTCCCATTGATTTTTAGAGAGCATGGAAAGGAGAGGGAAAGACACAGAGAGAGAAAGATCGATGTCAGAGAGACAAATCAGTTGATTGACTTCCCCAGGGCTCGGGATCCAGCCAAGCAGACTCTCTTAATGTCAAGTCACTGTAAAAAGTATCAGAAAGTAAAATTAAACATGGACGATTGAATGACAATACCCAAATTGCAACTGATTCTCTTTTACCTATTTGGGAATCTTTTAAACAAAAAGACATGTTAAAGTAGCTGCTGAAGATTTGATGTAGATGCCCTTATTAGGAAGTGAAATAGCTGTTCTCTTCACCTATGTGAAAAGGGAAAATAAAAGAGAGGTTGATGAATTCTGATGTTGCATATCGATAGTGTTCCTTTTTGATTTATCTAACACCATTAGGCAAATACTTAAGTTTTATATTTTCTACTAATCTATAATAATAAAAGCATAATGTGCTAATTAGACTGGACAACTTTCCAGATGTAGCCGGGGCTGCCAGGGCTGAGCCCCTTGCACGAATTTTGTGCATCGGGCCTCTAGTATCTTATAATTAGGTGCCTTAGTCTACTTGGCCTAATTAATGCTAATCCATGCACAACCCCCAATATTCTGTATCAAATGGTACATTCCAGTTTTTTAACTGCCCTATTGAACAAATTTTGGGTAGATAATGACAGTTTTATAATTTTTTCTTTCTAAAAATACTCCCAATATATATTTTCTAACCTCTGTCCCCTCAATGGAGGGAGTGACCTCCCAGTTGATATTATCAGTGATACTGGTAGATCAGCAGAGCCCAGGGAATAAACTCCAGAACTCTTTTT
>NW_006294418.1:2839044-2848886 GCF_000327345.1 Myotis davidii
TCCTGCTGACATGGTCAAATGTGGATGGCTAAAGCCATGTCAAAGCTTGGGAGAAAATTCCTAAGGGAGCCCATAGCTGAAATTCTCAGTCTATCTCACCAATAATGCAGTTCCAGTCATAATGAGAAATAAATGCTTTCAGAAGTTTAAAACACTGTGAATCTGGAGAAAAAGATAATACATATTAATTGAGTTTTTCTTCCACCTGAACACCCTTCTCATCTTTGTAAATACGTACTTGGATGTGAATTAGGTAATTAAAAATGTTACCTAAGACCGCTTGCTGCCTCTCTGACTTGCTTCCCTTCCAAGTCTTTCTCAGGCTCAGGCCTCATGATTAGAGAGCCGTCGATTTCAAGTGCAAATTTTTTTTAATTATTTTTTTATTGTTTAAAGTATTACAAATACTAGTAGTAGTACATATGTCTCCTTTTTCCCCCATTGACTTCCCCCCAGCCTCCACTACCCCCAGCACAAGCCCTTACCCTTTAGTTATTTGACAAAAAAAAAAAAAAAAAAAAAAAAAAATCTCTATCCCAGAGTAATCATGATCTTCATCTTAATCTAGGTGCTGTCATTTACTATGTGACTTTGATCAAGTTATTCAATCTTTCTTTAGGCTTATTTTGTTCATCTGAAAAAATTCATCTGCAAATTTTCTTTCACACCTGAAAAAGAAAAAAAAATGATAGTTAGAATATTCCTAATATATATCAAAGTTACAGTGATTTAAACAGTGAGGTACTAGTTTAGAATACACACATAATTATCACCAGAATAGGATGTATCTGGTGTGTGTGTCTGTAAGTGTAGAAAACTGCATGAGAATGTGGCATCACAAATCAATGGAGAATGGATCATCTCTCAACAAATGTTTTGGGGAGATTAGCTAGCTATGGAGAAAATTAACTTAGATTACCATCACATTTCGCACAATAAGATATATTTAAGATGAATTAGAGGATGTGAAAATGAAATCATTAAAGAAAAACTAGGAGAAAGCATTGATATTTACCTGATCTCTAAAAGAATGAATTCTATAATAACAAAAACAAAATAGAATTTCTCAAAGGAATAGTGCTAGATATGACCACATAAACATATAAATAAATAAAATTGAGAAACAAAATCCTTGCCGAAACCGGTTTGGCTCAGTGGATAGAGCGTCGACCTGCGGACTGTAGGGTCCCAGGTTCGATTCCGGTCAAGGGCATGTACCTGGGTTGCGGGCACATCCCCAGTAGATGTGCAGGAGGCAGCTGATCGATGTTTCTCTCTCATTGATGTTTCTAACTCTCATCTCTCTCCCTTCCTCTCTGTAAAAAATCAATAAAATATTTAAAAAAAAAGAAAGAAACAAAACCCTTGGGAGAATGTAAGTACAACAAAAAGAATGAAATGTCATGTTTCCTAATACATAAGAATTCAAAAAACTACATGTGTAAGATGTTCATTGTAGCATTGTCTATAATAGCAAAGTATTAGAAGCAACAAAAAAGTCCACCTGCAAGACAATTGTTAAATAAATTAAGGTATTTCCATACTATAAAATGTAACAACTGTTTTTAAAGGATGAGGTATTTTTATATGTATGGACTTGGAAAAATGCCTACAATATATACTTAAAGGGAAAGTAGCATTTAATATACTTTTTATCTCAATTTTTAGAAGGAAAAAATATATAAGAAGATAAGTAGATGGATAGATAGATAGGAAAATATCCAGAAGGCACACCCATCTGTTAATTACAGTTAACATGAAGGAGTTTTAATGGGAAACAAGAGGAGTTTACTTTTTTACTTTACATACCCCTGATTGGTACATTTTTCAAAGATTATGTATTAGTTTTATCATCTATAATAATCTATCGTAATAAAAGCATAATATGCTAATTATACCAGATGCCCTTCTCTATGCCAGAGGGAAGCTGGTGCCGGCAGCTGGGGGAAGGAAGGCCTACTCTTGCACAAATTTTATGGATTGGGCCTCTAGTACAAAATAAATAAATGGATTAAACAAACAATCTGATACACACTCAATAGGAGAGGGGCAGAGAGTATGGACAGCTATTCACAGAAGAGAAAATCCGCATGAATGCTTTTTTTGTTGTTTGTTTTTTCCCCATTTCCTAACTTCGAAGAATCCTAAGTCCAAAGAATGACAGGCCATTTTTTTCCCTATCAAATTAACAATTATTTTAAAAAGAATGTTACCAAATGATAATAATGATAACAGGATTACATGGTCCTTGAGATGCAATATGTTAACATATCTCGTGCTGTCGTATTTTAAAAAATAGAAGAGCCATAACTTAATGACCTAGTGTGAGTTCTCGGTGCGGTCCCAGCCTAACAGCATCATCACGTGGGACGCGTGAGGAATGCAGATCCTCAAGTACCTTACATACTTGCTGAATCAGAATTCTGGGGACAGAGCCCAGCAGTTGTGTTTCAACATGGCTTCCGGGTTATTCTCATGAGCAGTGAAGTCTGGGTACCAGTGATCTAGTTGTTACATTTCTACTGTTTTATCCTATTGCAGGGTTTTTCAACAGCAGCCCTATTGACATTTTGGGCTGGCTAGTCCTTTGTTGTGGGGAGCTGTCCTGCGCATCGTAGAATGCAAGCGACATCCTAGAATTCGAGCAGCATCCTTTGCTTCTACCCACTGGATGACAACAGCAACCCCCCACCCAGGCATGACAATCCCACATGTCTACAGCAATTGCCAAATGCCGCATGGGGGTGGCAAAATTGCCCCTGGTTGGGAAACGCTGTCTAGAGAAATGCTCCAAAATGTGGAGGAAGAGAACATGGAAAGATTTTTTTTTAATATATCAATTTCATTTATATTAAAAAATCATAAGGTGCAACCCACTAGGTCCCATATAAGGTAATGAGTAAATAATATTACATATACAAGATAAAAGGGAAAAGTGCTTGATACAGAATCATATAGAAAGGATTTTTTTGGAATATGTTTGTAAATAAAGTCTTTATTTATACATGTATAACTCCTAAGTCCTGGCAATGTCATTCTTCTAGACAAAACCCAAGAATGGATTCACATCGTCTTTAGAATTAAATCCCAAATCCATACCAAGGCCCCTAAGTTCCCCCAAAGCCTCTCCTACCTCCTTCGCCTCATTCCCCAGCCTCCAGCCATCCTATCCTCCTCTCTGTTCCTAGATCCACCACAGACAACTTCACCACTGGGGTTTTCTGCCCACTCTGCCCTGCTCCACGTTCTCCTTCCCCTGGTGAGCATGGAAGCAGGTCTCCGCCCAGTGTCCTTCCTTAGGAAGGGCTCTTTGGTGCTGAGTGCCTTCAGGGCTATATTATCTGCAAACAGCCAGGCCCCACCCAGGATAAGTAAACAAGCATCTCTGGGAGGGATTTGAAGACATTACGATTTGTTTTTAAAGGGCCCTAGGGTCAGTGGAACCATGGCTGCTTCTCTTTTTCTTAGTTTTTCTTGAAGTATTTCAGCGCCCAAAATCATATTCCACATTATTTAGAGTATTGTTTGTTGTCTGGGTCTCTAGAGTATAAGCTTCCTACGGGCAGCGACTTTGTTTTATTCATTGCATTGTCACTGACACCCAGAACAGTGTCCAACACCTGGTAGGTACTCAGTAAATACTGGTTACATTGAGTTACTGTGTTTATGGTTACTGGTGAATTTTTTCTTTATTATACTTTTCTAACCTTTTTTAATTTTCTTGAGCCCTAGCCAGTTGGTTGGAGCGTCATTTGTACACCAAAAAGGTGGCAGGTTTGATTCCTGGTCAGGGCATATGCCTAGATTGCAGGGGATATGGTTTGCATGAATTCCCCCCAAAGTAGCTATAGCACATATGGGCAGCATCTAATCAGTGTTTCTCTCTCACATCCATCTCTCTCTATCTCTCTCTCTCTCCCTACCCCTCCTCTCCCTCTCTCTAAAATCAATTTAAAAATTCTCTTGAATTGAATGTAATCAGAAAAAAAGAAATGAAAGTTGACTTTTGAAATCTTTCAAAATTGTGAAAGAGTTGAAGCATATTGCTTAGCACATAATAGATATTCAACAAATAATAACTCTTAGTGTTTCTTTATGATATTACCTACTATTTAAAGGATTTGACTGTAATAACCCACTTTATCAATGGTTGTTGTCACATTATAGAATACATATTCCAACTGGAAATAAGTCATTTTGAAATCCATAGGCTATTCATTCTTATTACTTTATCATTCCTTCTATCTTATTAGATATTCTGAATATTGCTTTAAAAGATACTTTAGAAGCTCCCTATAATGTCCAATCAATAAAAATATGAAACAAGTGAATAATTGAAAATGTTCAATCTTCTACATTGAAATCTGTGCAAAGGGAGAGGATACTTAATAAATATAAAGAATAAGGCCATGTCAGCTATGAATATGCAATTGCCTTTAGAGCTCCTTTTCCATAATGTGCTTTGAGAGAATTCTATATACTTGGCTTTAAAGATTATTGAAAAGCAAAAATGTACAAATATAGCAGTAATTCCTGTTTCAGAGGATAGTTTTTAACTTGTTTAGAAAATTAATAATAATAGTAAGACATTTAAATCTAAATGGAAAGGCTTTACAATTAAATTAAACCATTTTATTTAAAAATTAGCATATACCAAGGGCTGAATTTCCAATGAATGACCACCTTGAAACACATATTAAATGGGAAATCATTGGTGAATGCACTCTTCTTCTTCTGAAAATATTTCTGACATAGAGCCATAACTTTAAGGGAGAAAGTGGAATTCTTGCTAATTCATACACACACACACATATAGTTTGTGTACATTGAGGATAAGCAAGTATATGGTTAGCATAAATTCCCCCCAAAGTAGCTATAGCACATAGGAAAAATAAGTTGAGCACATTGAAAATTTATTTTATTTTTAGCAGCCTTTGTCACTTACGTGGTCAAAGTCACAATTAACATTTCACATATAGTGGCTGGTGACCTGATGGTAGGAGTACATTTACCGCCACACTGTCCCCATTCAAGTTAAAGCACCTTCAAGTTATGTGTATTGGACAATCCCAGCATTACAGAGAAAGGGAAGAGAGCACTTTTAATACACTTCCAATAACTTGAGAGTTGTCCTGCAGGCAATTATGTGGCTTTCAATTTCCTTTGCAAGTCATTAATGGTAAAAGCAAACACAAACTTAAAAGGAAGTTTGCATCCATATATCTGTTTAGAGCTGGACTGTTATTAAATGCTTTGGTCTTCTTAATTCAGCATTAATTCTGAGTTTTCTAGTAAAGCCGTCTTTCAGTTTGAGCCATTTGGCTGTAATTTTAAGCAACCAAGAAATTTCTTTGAGTTAGCAATTCAGCTCACTCTTGGAAAAACTTACCCAGCATAAGGCTGCGAGGACTTTTTTGTCTGGGGTCCAACATCTGTAGCACTGGATTATAGATTGTTTCTAAAATAATCTTAAATTGATGGATCATTGCTCCTTCCATTTGGACTCTGCAAAAAGTAGCTCTGGCATTTCCTCTCCTTTTTATGCTGTAAACTGTATATCATCCTTTTAAGCTCTTGCCAGAAAAATGAATTCTTACCCACTTCAAGATTTTATAAACTTGAATTTTACTTAGCGGTATAAGAATTCCTTTTACTATGAATATATATCAAGTGCTATTTCATGAACAAATTCATAAAATCATAATTATTTTTGTCAGGCTATTTTAAACTAAACAGTATTAATAAATAGCCCTTTTCTAGAGTTGCTCTTTGGGGTCTTTTTCCTATTAGTCAAGTGTTCACAGGCACTAAACGTTGAGCTCTTCACGTTGTTTAGAATCAGGTATCTTTGCTCTAAGGATTTCTTAGGAGTAAATTAATGGTAAGTAAACAAACATGTAGAAGAATTTCCAAATATTGACCTAAAGTCCAAATGTTTTTGCACCTTCTTCCCCATCCATCAATTCACTGTATTTCACTGTATGTGCATCTCTCAGCCATGTCTTTGCCCTCACTTTTCTCCCTCAGATGTGTTCTTTTGCTTCTTGGATTTTTTATTTTTTATTTATTTTTTGGAGGGGAGGGGGGGGGAATCAGGGTAGCGGAGTGTCTTTTCTGTGCTGAAATAGGTTAATTGCATATCGAAATTTACAACACTGTCATAGAGTCTAAGGCCTAATGAGAGCTAAGCCCTGCCAGAGGGCTGGAACTCTCCAGAGCGTGCCAGAGCCTGACCTCTTTGAGTTAGCTACTCCGTAGTTCTGAAGCCAGGGTGCCATAGGAAAGGGTAAAATCCAGAGCATTTTCAGACTTTTTAATAGGTCCTTAGCCAAGCAACTAGAGCAACATTTTTTTAATATGGCTCCTCCTTGTCACTCAGGAGAATCTACAACATTCAAGCAAGTTAGGGAACACAGGAGTCACACAAAGGTAAACAAAGATACTTTCTGCAGGACTTGTCAGAGCCTTTATTATGCAGTATGAATTTTTAAGAAAAAAAAATGGCACACAGCTTCCTTCAAACTTATTTTACTCTGGAGTGCTATTTTTATGAAATCTATCAAAGAAATGGTGTTTTGCAAAACTCACTTTCATGAAAGCCAAACCCCTAGTATTTGGTTTTCTAAATCAGACTCCCCCTCCACCTCCAATAATACAACCCAACTTTATTTTAAGCAACTGGAAATACAACTTACTCTATTTGACAGTTTTCCACCTTAGATACTAAATTGAATTTTTTTCATCATGCAGTGCTTTTATTTCTTTCAATAGCCTCTGTTTCTTCTCTACATATGTTTTACTAGTAAAAACCTTTAGAAATAATGGCACTTGCAATGCTAAGCTGATCCGCACAGCCAGAATAGAATTATGAAATCCATTGATTTGTTGCACACAAAAAAATACACCCAAAACTAAGATTTAAATAATTTTGTAGGATAGTATTCCACCTATTTTTTTAAACAGGGGTTGACTTCCTATGTGGTCCTAAATCAACCACTTAACTGTTTAAGAGTCTATTGAAGTAGAAAGTAGGTAAGTTCACATTTGAGTAATGAAGTTTATAATAGTAGCATTAATATGTTTTCCTAGACATCCCCCATGTCTATTTCTACTGTCTATTAAAAAGGGATGTAATCTAATTTAAATGTTACTTTGAGAATATATATAGCCTATCTACATGAATCATATAGTTTAATAGTTGGTAACTTCCTCCCCAAATTAGTCTTCATAATTAGCATCTTTTCTAACCTAAAGATTGATTAATTTCTCAATACACCAACTACTAGTTAGTTGATATTTATATATTATACACCCACAAGCAAACACACATTTTGTAACAGTGAATAAGCAAGACAGCTTATATTTTACACAATACATATGCACATTTTCTTATTTTTTTTCTTAAATACATTTGATTTTTCTAAGAGTTATTACAAGTAACTTGATTTTCCCAACTTAGGAAACAATTCCAAACTAAGAATTTAACCTTCAGTAATGCAAATATAACAAAAATACAAAACTATATGTTATTTAGTAAACTCTACTTATAACAACGTTATTTTAAAGCATTCATAAGTTAAAGCTGGTTTTATTTAAATTGATTAAGTGTGTAGAGAAATTGACACAAATGATACAGGTTTGAGATGGAATGATTGTTCCATGTATACACGTGCATAAAAGCACAGAGTAAACATTTGTCCACAGAAATCTTAGAAGACTGATGCACTGGCAGAAATCCACCGCGTGGATTCTCTTCCGTGACCTGCCAGCCAAGATAGAGACCGCTTTCCCCAAGGGGGCTGTGACATGCAGCTCTAGCCTCTTGCTGGCCATCCTTGTTAAACTCGATTTTGGTTTCCTCCTCTAGCTTTGGCCAGACCTTTGCTGAAAAGGAAAAAACATAAATATCTCTGGAGAAATTGCAAAAGGTCTAATCCCATTTCAGCCTTCTTTCTCTCCCCCAGTGACTTGGGTCCCGCATGCTGCACCTGTCTGGTATGCTCCGGAGAGCTAACTTACCTCTTCACGCCTCCACTCACCCAAGTTCCTCCAGATGCCACGGACTCTCCCAGCTTCTACCCCCATAACCTCCTCACCGCCACGACTGCCCCTCCAACAATGAGCTCTTGGACCTCCCTTGATTTCTAGCCTAACCCTTGTGAGTTTGGAGCAGTCTGTCTCCCAGCTATCCCAAATCTCCCTGTTTCGGCTGCCAACTGAAATTATAGCCATTATTTAGTAGAAAATATATTTTTAGTCCTCAGTCTATCCTTATGTTGTCCCTTTCTCCTGGTCTCCGGGTCCTAACGTTTTTCTACCCTGTTGGCCAAGATGCTTTATATCAGCCAAGATGCTTCAAACTACCAATACTCTCTTGCTTTTGATTCTACCTTCTCCATGCCCTTTGACCTCTGAGCCCTGTCTCTGCTAAATAAATCTCATCAACTTTGACCTTCCTACCAAAGAGCGATGTTGTTAAAGCAACTTTTACCTAATTAATTGATTGGTTAGTTATGTTATATCTCTACATATTTACCTTTAACAATTTGTGCCTGTGAGTGTGTGTGTGTGTGTGTGTGTGTGTGAGTGTGAGTGTGTGTGTATGTATGGATGTGTGTGTGAGTGTGTGTGTATGTGCGTGTATGTGTTAAAATCATTCTAATGACTTTTGGTAAATGTAGCAGCAATATGGCATATTTTCTTTTTATAATTTATCTTTATAGTTGAAAGTATTACAGATGTCCCTTTCTCCCCCCCGCCCCCTCCATTGATCCCCTCCTCCCCATTCGAGCTCCATCCCCAGGCCTTTACCACACTATTGTCCATGTCTATAGGCTATGCATATATGCATATAAATTATTTGGTTAATAACTTTCCCCTCCCCTTCCCTCTGAGACAACAAGGATGGACCTGGAGAGTATTATGCTAAGTGAAATAAGCCAGTCAGAGGAAGACAAATATGACATGATCTCACTTATAATATGTAGCTTAGTTTCTTATTCTCCAAAGGAAACTTTAAACTTGAAGTCTCCTATAATTCACTATACAATAAAAATATGGCAATCTCTTCCAGATATGTAGCCATGGCCAATAGTACTCACAAGTACAAATGCTCTCCATTTATAAAAAGGAGGCAAGATGTCTTGAATATTCAGTCCAGACTTAAGGGTCATTTTGCCCACAGTAAATCTATTGTAACCAACCTGTCCATCACAATACTATAGTGAAGAATAAAACTGAGTGTGTGTGTGTGTGTGTGTGCGCGCCCGCGCGCGCAGTGGAGTCACTGAAGGAATTGGTATCATAAAATGGTATTAATTTATAACCAAAAGAGAAAACCTGTTTTCCTTCACCGTGAATCTTACTAATAACTTGTATAATAAAGAGGTCTGGGAGAAGCGCAAGAGAGTTCTTAAATCAAGGTGAATAGGTGTGTTAAAGGGAAGCAAAGGCCCACTTCATTTGCCCCTACTTGAGGGTAGGAGGATGTTAAAATCATTCTAATGACTTTTGGTAAATGTAGCAGCAATATGGCATATTTTCTTTTTATAATTTATCTTTATAGTTGAAAGTATTACAGATGTCCCTTTCTCCCCCCCGCCCCCTCCATTGATCCCCTCCTCCCCATTCGAGCTCCATCCCCAGGCCTTTACCACACTATTGTCCATGTCTATAGGCTATGCATATATGCATATAAATTATTTGGTTAATAACTTTCCCCTCCCCTTCCCTCTGAGACAACAAGGATGGACCTGGAGAGTATTATGCTAAGTGAAATAAGCCAGTCAGAGGAAGACAAATATGACATGATCTCACTTATAATATGTAGCTTAGTTTCTTAT
>NW_006294418.1:2849172-2849979 GCF_000327345.1 Myotis davidii
CAAAGCCTCCAGAACCTCATGTCCACCCAGAGCTTAGGGATTGTATTTGGACCCACCCTTCTGCGAGCTGAGAATGAGACGGGGAACATGGCGATCCACATGGTCTACCAGAACCAGATAGCTGAGCTCATGCTGAGCGAGTACAAGAAGATCTTCGGCTCGGAGGAAGACTGACAGACAAGACAAGTTACTGAATATGTTCACATCTGTCTCAATGCCTAATATTTTTACATTTCTGTAAACATATTTCTGAAATATTTTTTTTTTCCTTTCAAGCAACAGATGCCTCATTTTGTGAAAACTTAATGATGATTTTGTGTTTAAGTTCCAAACATTTGAATAAAATAGTTGACAATATTTGCCTATACGTGTTCTGCATTAACCCCTTCAGTGCTCTTATAGAGAGGATAGCACATATCCAAAGAAATCATTTTAATGCTGCTCCCAGGCATTGGGTGTGTGCTTTTTTGTGTGTGGATATGTGAGTGAGTGAGTGAGTGAGTGAGTGAGGTTGAGAGCGACCCCTCTCCTTACCTGGCTGCCTCGTGCATGCTCCCACACTCCTACTTACATGTGAGAAGAACCAAAGCATGAGGGGAGGCAGAAATTAATAATTTTTAAATAGAACAAAGGAAGTCAGGTTCGTAATGAAAATAGACATATTGCATTGCTCAAGAACATTTTTGTATGTGTAAATATAGTCTGATTATCCTTGGTGCCATGTAGTGGAATGTATAAATTCTTGTTGAATGGAATTTTTTTCTGAAGACAAATGACAGTTCAAAACATTTGCCATTGGATATGCTC
>NW_006294418.1:2865866-2867839 GCF_000327345.1 Myotis davidii
GGTAAGATGATGTTAAAATCATTCTAATGACTTTTGGTAAATGTAGCAGCAATATGGCATATTTTCTTTTTATAATTTATCTTTATAGTTGAAAGTATTACAGATGTCCCTTTCTCCCCCCCGCCCCCTCCATTGATCCCCTCCTCCCCATTCGAGCTCCATCCCCAGGCCTTTACCACACTATTGTCCATGTCTATAGGCTATGCATATATGCATATAAATTATTTGGTTAATAACTTTCCCCTCCCCTTCCCTCTGAGACAACAAGGATGGACCTGGAGAGTATTATGCTAAGTGAAATAAGCCAGTCAGAGGAAGACAAATATGACATGATCTCACTTATAATATGTAGCTTAGTTTCTTATTCTCCAAAGGAAACTTTAAACTTGAAGTCTCCTATAATTCACTATACAATAAAAATATGGCAATCTCTTCCAGATATGTAGCCATGGCCAATAGTACTCACAAGTACAAATGCTCTCCATTTATAAAAAGGAGGCAAGATGTCTTGAATATTCAGTCCAGACTTAAGGGTCATTTTGCCCACAGTAAATCTATTGTAACCAACCTGTCCATCACAATACTATAGTGAAGAATAAAACTTCAGACCCTCTTATGGAATTATCTAATAATCATGTGGAGGATGGCAAAGTGAAAAATCAGCCCCTTTATTAAGCATAGGCTTCACTAGCACACACCACGGCGATGAAGTTTCCACATGCACTGGAACCAGGCTCCCTGGATTTGAACCTCAGGTCCCTGTGACATCAGACACTTCACCACCCTTGGCCTCATTCGTAAAATGGGCTTACTAATACAAGCTACCTCATGGGAGTGTTGTGAGGACTAAATGAGATAATAACATTGCTTAGAACAATACTTGGTTATTATTGATATCGACCAGGTCAAGGACATTTTGTTCACCATGATCTTGTGCTGTGGGGAGTCACAAATGGGTGGCTTTGGTCCTTCTCAATCTTTCTCAGGAGAGAGAAGGCATAGCCTTTAGGTCACAGAGGTGGTAGCGTAGAGAGTTAGGTTTGTGAAAGGATGGAAATCGAGGAAGACTTCCCGCCTCCTCTGACTGGGGGCTGCGCAGGCCCAATGCTTATAGGCCCTTCAGAGGCGGAATTCTAGTCAATCTCCGCAGTAATTTTTGCTGTCTCGTTTATTCACATGTTTATTTCACAAATATTCATAGAGTGCCCACAATGGCTAGTTACCAAGGGGATGAAAAGTTGTACATGGCAATGAATTCTTCCCCCAAAGTCATCAGTTCTGTTTCCATACAGTAAAGCATGAAGAGTAGAAGATAAAATAGTTGTGGTTGACATAGTTTTTCTGCAAACTGAAAAAATTTTGCTTAAATGTTGCATTCCCTGTTTTGCCAAAGCCAGTCAGCACCCTTACTTTCCTTCTTTAAATGGAAATTTAATTTTTAAAAAATAATTCAAAAACACTGAACTTTATCATTCAAAAGTAGCTACAATTTTACTTCAAACTCCAATGGATTTTTTTTCTCTTTCCTTCTCTCTCTCTCTTCACAGAATAGTGGCCAAAGCCTCCAAGAACCTCATGTCCACCCAGAGCTTAGGGATTGTATTTGGACCCACCCTTCTGCGAGCTGAGAATGAGACGGGGAACATGGCGATCCACATGGTCTACCAGAACCAGATAGCTGAGCTCATGCTGAGCGAGTACAAGAAGATCTTCGGCTCGGAGGAAGACTGACAGACAAGACAAGTTACTGAATATGTTCACATCTGTCTCAATGCCTAATATTTTTACATTTCTGTAAACATATTTCTGAAATATTTTTTTTTTCCTTTCAAGCAACAGATGCCTCATTTTGTGAAAACTTAATGATGATTTTGTGTTTAAGTTCCAAACATTTGAATAAAATAGTTGACAATATTTGCCTATACGTGTTCTGCATTAACCCCTTCAGTGCTCTTATAGAGAGGATAGCACAT
>NW_006294418.1:2867894-2870880 GCF_000327345.1 Myotis davidii
GTGTGTGGATATGTGAGTGAGTGAGTGAGTGAGTGAGGTTGAGAGCGACCCCTCTCCTTACCTGGCTGCCTCGTGCATGCTCCCACACTCCTACTTACATGTGAGAAGAACCAAAGCATGAGGGGAGGCAGAAATTAATAATTTTTAAATAGAACAAAGGAAGTCAGGTTCGTAATGAAAATAGACATATTGCATTGCTCAAGAACATTTTTGTATGTGTAAATATAGTCTGATTATCCTTGGTGCCATGTAGTGGAATGTATAAATTCTTGTTGAATGGAATTTTTTTCTGAAGACAAATGACAGTTCAAAACATTTGCCATTGGATATGCTCTTTATATATACTATTTGCAGTCCCATAAACACACTGTCTTATAAATTAGAGGCAAAATTAGGGCCCTGCAATTTTGGTCTTTATATTATACAGGAATTGCATGACTGCTCATTTTTAATGTCAGCATCCATTTTGAAGCTTCATCAAACTGTATATCCTCCCTTTCCCTGGCTATGCCATTTTATGTAGGATTTTTATTATGCTTCTGAGGATGCTTTATTGGTGAATTACATTAAATCAATCTCAAAAAAAAATTTTTTTTAGAAGGCATTTTTTTCAAATGCCCTAAGAATTCCTAGACTAGACTTGGATTGCTTTCTCCATTTGATGGTTAGTTTCCCTCGTCGTAGATAAACAAAAGGATAACTGTCTAGAATGTAGCCAACATTGTTTTCTTTTGAAAAGTATGTTCTAGCCGAACACATCTCAGACCCAGCTTTGTGAATATCGTCTGCGGATAAAAATGTAGACTTATGTTTGACAGCTTTTTAATCAAATTCAAACGGAATAAATAAAACTAATCCAGTGCGATAAAGAATAAGTCTAGTTATCGATTTGTTCATAAAATGAAAAATAAAGCATGTAAATAAAACGCGTGAAGCGCGAATCCAAGAGCAAACACTTACAGCAATAATGAGCTCAGTGGCATAGGCTGCCTGCTGGACGGAGCATCGGCAAAGACAGGCTGCTCAAGGGACAGCCGGAGGTACAGGCCGCTCCGGCAGCCACAGAACTGCCTGCAGCGGCAGGAGCGACTTCCCCTGCCCTCCTGAAGGTCTTCATTTTGGCAATGGCACCACTGAGTCAGCTTGTGGCCAAGAACAGAGACACAACCACAATAAATGCTAACGCATGGCTCTCTCAAGCGGGACATATACACATACCGCAAAGCCAAGAAAAATCACATGAGGCAGAACCCCATGAGCTAAAGTCACTGGTAACAGCCTGGCCAGTGTGCCTCAGTGGTTGAGCCTCAACCCATGAACCAGGAGGTCATGGTTTAATTCCATGGTTTGGTCAGGGCACATGCCTGGGTTTCTGGCTCCATCCCTAATAGGAGGCAGACAATCAATGATTCCCTCTCATCTCTGATCTCTCTCTCTCTCTCTCTCTCTCTCTCTCTCTCTCTCTCTTTCTCTCTCTCTCTCTCTCTCTCCTCCACCCCTCTCCTTTCTTTCCTTTCTAAAATCAATAAAAAACATATTTTAAAGTCATCAGTAACAGGAAGCTAACAGACCTGCCAGCTTTAAGCTCTTCTTATATTTGAAGTTGTACTTATGCCTTTCAGAAAAACAAGGAGCCATGGAACAAGAGTTTCTGGCATTCTATTTCAAGTCCTCATTTCCGTGACAGTCCATAGTCTCAATTATGTCTTCTCCAAGACTTTAATTGCTTCTCTTTTCCAAAGGGAGAGGAAGAGGGTTTGGTTCCCAGAATTAAAATCTTATCCCTTCACGTGTCCATCTTTAAAGTCATTCTGGGAGCATCAGCCAGAGGAAGCAGCACCAACAGCCAAAGAGAAGTGGCACGACCTGCTCTGAGCGGGGACTCCCAGCCCCTCGTCTCCACAGCTTTCCAGGTTTATAATCTTCAAACGCATCAGCTTCTTGATTTTCAATCTGATGGGATTTAGCCGGATTCAAACCCCAGCTGTGCCCTGTCCCTGTCTGCTAGGGGCCTTTCATCAGAGGCTGCGCTTCCTCTCTGGGAAAAGACTATTCCACGGTGCTGAGCCAAAGTGCCCATCACAGGGCCTGACATATACACACTAAAGGCATAAAGAGGCTTAGACCAAAAGGTCATTAGATTCCATAACGTCTCAAAGACAACAACCGTGGTTATGTCAACTAACTGCTCCCAGTTTAAAAGCCAGTATTGTAGGTGTCATTGGTTAACTCACTAAGGTATGAGATTTTATACAACTGATTTTTGTTCTCCATCCAGAAAACATGAAAAGCCAATGAGTGTTTCTTCCTCATCTTGCTTGAGCCAGGTGCAAGTCTAGGCACTACTGAACAAATATAAAATAAGGCAGATATTCCCACCCTCTGTACTTTCACAGTCCATTAAGGGAGATGATCATCTAAGCCAGTGGTTCTCAACCTTGGCTGCATGTTAGAATCACCTGGGAATTGTTTTAAAATCCTGATTTCTGGGCCTCATCCTCTGGAAATTCTGTTTCTTTGTTATGGGGTGAGGCCACAACGTTAGTAACAAAGAAACAGAATTTCCGGAGGATGAGGCCCAGAAATCAGGATTTTAAAATGATTCCCAGGTGATTCTAATGTGCAGCCAAGGTTGAGAACTACTGATAAGGATTAGTGACATGTCAATGCAATCAGGGACCACAGCCATCTTGGTAACCTTGTAGCCCCAGGGCTCAACACTTGTACATATAGATGTTCAAAGGATATTTGTTGTCCAGTTTAATTGATTAAAAAGTATTTTTGAATGAAGGAATGAGCAGAAGCTAGTACAGAGATACTAACAAGCTCAGCAGTTGCAAAAATAAAACAAAAACAAAACAAAACACAAATAGTAACAGATTGGGCCTTGGGTGTCAGGTGAGTGTCGCTGGGAAGGCAAACCTTTCAATCTAATCCTGGCCAATGAATAAGATTAACCAGACAAAGGAAAATGCAGAAGACACAC
>NW_006294418.1:2870929-2888429 GCF_000327345.1 Myotis davidii
AGACCCCTGTCTCCAAGGGACAGTTATAGTTCCGTGAACAGAGGTTGTAGTGCAGGCCTGGCCATTTTGGAGGATGGAACTGAGGAAAAATGTTGGGGTCAGATATAGGTCATAATAAAATATTTAGATTTAATCCTGTAGGCAAAAGAAATCCAATGGAAGCTGTAAAATGAGAAACCCGTGGTGAAACTTTTTTAGAAAAAGAATCTAAATTCAGCAGAGGGCAGAAGAAACAAATTGCTTTGAGGCCCCTGGCATTTTCTTGGGTATGCATTTGTATGTTTGTGTGTATGTACATGTGTGTACACATACACAATTTCTAGGAATAAAATGATAAGCTTGTACTCTTAGGAGCATTTCTATATAATGATGAGCAAATATTTTCAGAAATTATTACGTTAAGATAATGGAAGCACAAGTACAAACAGTCTCCCTGGAAAACCAAGCTGGTTAGTACATCCCATGTCAGCATGGACTTCTGTGGACTCGCTCAGGACATGGGGGAGGGGGTGCCCCTCTCTTACACAGAAAGCTTCTTGGAAATGGTATGTATTTTGCCCTATATGTTGAGAGTCTGACTACTTAGCATGTGCCATATGACAGGATCACCATGCCAGAGCTGATAACTGAAAGCCATATGATGGTTCTCCCTATCCAATTAGAAAACAAAGGATCCAATTAAGAAAAATTAGAAAAGCAGTTAAAAGGGAACAATCACTTGCCAGTGGTGCTGTCCTTACAGTTTAACACAGTCAGAAATTGACCTGCACTTCTCCTTTCCACGTTTATTTTTTGTGAATTGTAAGTTAATCACCCTGTCAATTCCTAATTAAAAGGTTCTGAAAAGATTTTCATCCAAAAGGACTGTCACTAAGAATTCTGGGTCAAATTGCTCTAACGTCAAAAATAAATAATATCAAAATAATATCAACTCTCTCCTGGGAAAATGAAGTCTTAATACAGAACAACAAGACTTTCTTCATACATAATAATCACTTATTATTTCCTCAATTAAAAGGTTTCACCTTATCTTTAGAACATAGATGGATATTTCTCTCTCCCTTTTTTTTTAAATCAAGGTTTGCAAGCTTAAATGCTTACTAGGGCCAAGCAGGTAACCTAGTGAGTTAAGAGGAGCAGGCATAAGGCATCATGAAGTGGAAGCAGCCGGAAAGACTTAAGCTCACCCCTGGCCAAAAGAGTTAGCTTCTACTCATTCCAGTGGATGTTGTGCGAATGTGGGCACAATTTGCCATACCTTCAGACCTTCCATGGGAAGCCAGAAATTCAGAAACTTGTGTGAAACCTGATTTGTAAGGGCGCCTGATAAAACACATCTGAACAGGCTCAGCTTAAGCACCTTCATGTCTGTGAACTCAAGTGTTATACCTTCCATGTTGCAAAGGCCGGTCCCTAGCAAAGGGTAGCCCGTGAGCAAATGGTGGAGATATGTGAATGAGCAAAAGTGATGTGTACAAGGGAAAACCAGGCAGCACTTGCTGTTTACGTCCAGTACAAATTGCCCACTTTCTCTGGGTGTCAGTTTTCCCATCTATAAAAATAGAATAATACTAGCCTTGCCTCTTAGGACTATCTAGTGGAATTATGTGAAGAAAATTAAAACATGAAACTGTACGTTGTTCCTGCTGGATATAGATGATAGACTTCTAACTTACTGACTAACAGTTAGCTTTATAATCTTCCAAAGATGGTGAAAAGGGAGACTGGAACTAGACTTTAAAAATCCTCAAACACCATTCCAGGAAGTTTTATATTAAATTCATACTCAATCTTGAGACCCTAAAGATTGTTTAGCAGGGGAGTGCGTTTATCAGAGCTGAAAAGATTCCCTGGGCAATTGTATGGAGTAGCGGTTGAAGCAAGGAGAAATTATAGGCACCATTGCCAGACGGAAGAGTATTATCTAGCATTGTTGATGCAGATCTGAATTCAGACAGTGACAATGGATATGGAAATGAACTCTATGAAGCATCATCCTACTGAACTTCTGAGCTTCATGTACCACCTCTTAATAACCACTACTAAGTGCAAAGGACCATTTGTTGTCACACAGAGCTCCCACGGCAGGCCCATTTCCAGCTGAATGGCTGAATTGGGGTAGGGGTTGACTCTGGTACTCTGACAATGAGTTGGCATTTGTCAGTAACCATCTTAAGATATCTTGATCAAATCATGCCCATGTCAGATGAGTATGCATGCTACCACCTTCTGCTTCCAGATGATCATGAGGTAATTTCCATTGTCCCCAGCTCTGATTTCTCCCTTCTTTCTCTTTGGGCAATCCTGCGCCTATAGCCACCCAAAAGAACACCCAAAAAAATTAGTCCTGGAAAGACCAATTTTGACTAACATGTATTGAGTGCTTGCTATGTGCCAAGAACTGTATTTTATATGCATTGTTTTATTTAATCTTCACAACTCTGGGGAGGGTGGTATTATTATTATTATCCTTGATTTATACTTGAGGAAACTAAGGGGGGGTGGAGGAAATGATGGAATTACCCAAGTTCATGCAGTTAGTAACTGTCAGGTTAGTATTTGAATCTACATAATATGGCTCCAAAGCCCCTTGCCTTAATCACTATACCATCTGCTCACTGGATTAGGAAAAGGAACTGAAGAAACATAACAACTTAAATATTTATACTTCATATGTGGGTACCTGGTTACTCTCCTGCTAAAACACCTGATGAAAGTTTTACTTTCATACTGATTTTCATAAAAGAACAAGAGGGATACTAGATATTTCCCCAAAGAAATACAAAGAACCTTTATTGTTAGGGGTAGATGGCTAAATCGCAGTCATGTTTTTGCTATTATAATTTTAATATTCATGTACCATTTCATTTTCCCACATGTTTCACCTACATTGTACTACGTTATAGAGAGGACAGAATGGAAGCCTCTTTGCCCACATCTTTAAAAGTACTTCTTTGGGTTGTTTCTACTGTGTATCACATGATGTTATCCTATGTTGGATCAGATTTATCAATGCCCTGTCATCTATCACATCATACTGCCAAATATTGTATTCAGATTAGATCTGGCCCTTTAAGGGTTCTATATGAGATGAAAAAAATAAGTCCCCAGACATCTTTCTTTTTAAAACAATTGGAAAAAGAGACACGCTGTGGCTCATGCTGCAGGAGAGTGATCCTGAATCACCCAAGTAATGAGAATACAGTGAACATCTTGTACAGAAAGATGACAATTTCCTGCAGCAGTGTTGTCAACATGAAGATGTCTAGCTGTCTTGGTGAGAGGCCTGGCAGAAGGATGCACACACATGCACGAGGCACCCATTTCCTATCATCTTCAGCTGATTTTTTCTATCTTATACTCGTAGTGAAGCCCTATCTGGGTTCTATAAAACACTCATCATTCAATCAGAAGAGTGCGAAGAAAGCAGTGAGAGAGGGTGGCAATGTTATGTCCGTAGTTGGTGCTCAGTATACACTTGTTGGATGAGTGAACCAAGACGAAAACCCGGAACATTAGGTCCGTTAAATATGAATATAATTCACCATTGGGTTTCCTACCAACTAGTCATAGCAAGTTAAGCATAGTCTCAAATCACTGGTGGGACAAACTCCTCGTCCCACCTATAAAGGACCGTCAGGCAGAAAACCCTTCAGCTACCTCTCTTGAAGTCTAAGTCCCCCAGAAATGCTTCTGTCCTAAGCTCAGCAGAAGAGAGACGGTGCGGTTCTGATGTCCTGCTTTGGGTCTGGAAGAGTCCACGCTTCATGACACGCAGCAACACCTTCCATTCACCTCCCTGCCCTGGCAAATGTCTGATTTATGTGTCGGATAAACGCTGGGGAGCATAGCTTTCTGACCCTTGTATGAACATCCCAGCAGCCAAGAAATGTGGCCAATACAAAGCCTGGATCGGAAATAGCCTCCCTTCCCCCGGCACCATTGCAGCTGACAATTGTACCTGAGACACACACACTCGCATTCTAAGCACAGGACTTGCACTAACCGCCCTCACAGCACTGACGAAATGTGCTCTACGTCCATATTGTGCGGCATACTTGAAGATGTGTGGATTTTCCACATCATTTGGTGACATGTTACACAGTTTAATGTCTGCTCTTTATTGCTAGGCCCTACCTTTGCTTTTTCTCTGGCAAACATCCACCAGTGGGGTTTCCTTTAGCATTTTAACCCTGGGCTCGGAGCCTGTTCTCTCCTCAGCATCTATGGGCATTGCTGCCACGCAACGTTGCCATGAGGTGACCCTCTGTCAGATCCAAGCCTCCCTGATTGGAAGGAAGGGGACAGAGGTGTGCAGCTGCAGAGGAGAGAAGCGGAGTCGGTGGAGGAGGAGCCACCCGTGGGGGTGTGAAGAGAAGGACGCCGTGGGCCGCCAGCGGGCGGTGAGCGTGGGAGGCTCCCGGGAGCCGTGGTCCAGCCCAGAGAGTCCGCCCTGCAGGCCCCCCGCGGCCCAGGGGAAAGGCCGCTCCTAGGTTGGAGCCGGGTGAAGGCTCCAATTGAAGCCCGAACGGCTGGGAGCTCACTATTTTTCTAGCCATCAGCTCTGAGGTCACAGTCACTAAAACTGGAAACTTAAAAATGACTTCAAAAAGGCAAACGCTAACTAGATTTCACACTGGATTTCATTTTACTTGGCATTACAGAAAGAATGCAGGTATTAAATAGACTGTTTCCTGTATACAATAAGGTTAATTAGTAGTGAGGGATGGAAAATCAGTGTAGACTTAAGTCTTTTCGACAGGTATCAAAAATAATCCCCTGATCCCTGCAGACCGCAGCTGCAGGGATAGAGGAGCAATATAAAAGCTTCTTTAAGCACAACATTTTCAAACATTCTCCAGGTGTCCGCAGCACGGCGAAATAGGCCCTGAGCCCCTGTGCACCGGCTGGCTCCTCGCTCCCTTCTCCGGCTGGAACTTAAAGACGCAGCTACTCACGCTGAATTTTGAGGTGCAGCATAAAGGCGCTCCATTCAAAGCGCTGGGATTGCCAAGGGAGATGGACAGGAGAACAAAAAGGAGAATATATTGCGGCCTGAATGGGACTTCCCTAAGCTCCTTATCAATAAGGTTAATAAGGGTCTACGCAATTTACTGATCACTAAGATGGAACAACCTTCTTCGCGCTCCAAATCTCCGCATTGGCGCTGGCTTTTAAAGCTTTTCACAGCCAATCCCATAAAAGCCCCTTCGCCCCACACCCCAGAGAGTAAACTCCGGTTCACTATCCTGGCCTCTCTAAAGCCTCCAGTCCGATATTACACTTCTACCTGCCCTACTTAAGCAGATTAACAGTTATTTCCTAGAATTTGATCTACGAGGTTCTTTGTAATTGAAGCTGGAGTAGTCAGATATTTCAAAAAAATTAAAAAATGTATTTCTGAAAAATGCATTCCTTTTTTCTCTGGTTTAATTTTGTTATCCTCAATCATATGCATGATAGAAAAAAATCCCAAACTTCTATCTCCTCTATAAAATACATGTCATATCAGAAAGGTGACAAGAGGGGGGAAAAGTAATTAGTGAGTTCGCAGAGTTCAGTAGAAAAGTTAAAATGGAGTAACACATTACTTTTTATGTTAAGATTTCACAAGACAAATCTTGCCTGTGTTTTAATTGCATGTGACCCTGGCAGTCCTACTCTGAAATGAAGTGCCGTAAAATTAAAGATGACAGACGCTCAAAACAAGTCTTGTGATCTTGATTAGACTACAAAGACCACACTCTCTCTGCTGCAACTCAGATATCATGGACTGTTTTATTTGGGGAATTGCTTCATTAATGCCTTCTTTGACTAGACATGTTTATTACTAAAAAAAAAAAAATACTGAATATGGTGATATCTTGCATAATTAAATAATTCCAAAAATGCAAGTTATAAATGAGTGTTTCAATAATCCTAAGACTTAATATTTTTATAAATACTTACATGTATATAATCCTATGGATGTAGGTGTATGTGGATGACTATGTGTATATATTAACTATTCTAACCCAGGGATCTCCATCATAGTTTGAGAAGCAGCATAATTCATCTGTCATATTTCCTTAGAGCCATGTAAAGTATACCAGGCCAACTGAATGTATACAACTAACTATACATTATCCTATAAAAACTATTTCTGAGAAATACTCCTTGGAATTTTAAACTCTCCAAGCATAGTCTGAGAAAAGAATTGGATTTGACTCCTACCTAATTTTTCGTCAACTAATCATTCTATCTAAATTATATAAGACATAGAATACATGCTTTTAAATCTATCTCACTTCTCCCTTGTTAAACAAAAGCAAGGGGTCAGGTCCTCGTTGTATTATAGACTCCAAGTGTATTTTCAGCACATCCCTTAAGCCCTCTAGGTCAGGGCTAGATGAATGTTACTACCAACAGAAATACATAGATTCAACCCAGAATCAAAGCTGGGAAACCTGGCTTCTAGAGTTCACATTTTTATTGTAGCTATGATTCCAGGAAAGTCTATACAGCCATCTGTTTCAATTTCTTTAAACATAAAATACATATAAGAGTTTCTCTTCTACCTAACGAACAGGGCTGTTGTAAGAATAAAATATGATAACATGTAAGTGTAAGAAAATCGTTGTCCCTGTAGAGTTTCCCAATACTGTGTCAAAAATCTTCAGATGTGGGATGTGTTGTATCTTTCATATGAGAGGTTTAATTCACCAGAAGAACCCAGGATTATGAACATCATAAAATGTTTATTAGAATCTAATGGGCATAATATTGAGAAATTATGTTATGCTAAGCGAACTGGAATCATATCTACTTCCTAGCTCTTAATCTCTCTCTGCCTCTCTGTTTATCCCTCTCTGGGCCTCTCTCTCTCTCTCTCTCTCTTTGTCTTTTTCTGTCTCTGTGCTCCTCCTTTATTTACTCTCTGTCTCTTTAGTCTCTCCATCTCTCTTTATACTTGCTTCCCACCGTACCCGGAGCAGGAATCTTAAGCTAGGATTCCTGGTTCCCTGGACCCCTGGCTTTGGCAGCTATATGAACTCTTAGAACTTTCATGCTACATTATTTTTACTTTTTTCTGAAATTCAAGTCTAGAGTTTTCATAATATTCTCAAAGAAGTCTATGATTAGGAATTACTATTCTAGATTAATTTCCCAGATTATCAACTCTACTACCTTATGTCTGAATTAAACCTCGGATGGGCCACTTTCAACCAAATCCCAAGGTCTACCAGGCCCTGAGCAGTCCCCATGGCTTTCTGTCTGACTGCCTGGCAGGACAGGCTGGTCCAAGGAATTAAATATAGATTCAACAAAATCAATTACTGCACATCAAAGAATGATGATTCAATCCTTAGAGGAACTCTCATTTAAAATTGATGAAAATAGTAAATAGGGGCATCCATGAAATTAAGATACTTTGCATGTTATTTAAAGGAGGATATTTAGTATTTTCAGAACAAATTCAATAGTAACTCAAATAGTCCATTCTCACAATGCCCACATTTAAACTGTGCCAGACACATGTCCTGTGCCTGCATGGTACTTCTACACCATTAGCTGCCACAAATCAAAGGGAATGTCATTGCTTTTAATAGGATTACATAGAACCCAGTAACAGGCAGGAAGACTAGCTTTAGACTGAGTAACTGGCCAGTAATTTGGATGTTTAACTAAATGATTGGCTGCCAAATTGACAGGTCATCCACACTGAACTAGCCACTGTTCTATGAATTTTCATGACCAGGATCACAATGGTTCATTTGCATGTGTGAAATTCTGCTGTGAAGCTGGCGTTTGAACTGGTTAGCTCAGCCAAAGATGTGTTTCACAGGGCCATGCCTTAGTGCCCTAGAAATACCATCACATGAGGGTAGCATAGATCTACCCAAAGCCTTCTATTTAAACACAATCTGTCATACAAGGGCCAACCATCAAAAATGATAATGGCTGGAATATAAAGAATACAGGGGAATGTTGGAGTGTTAGAAAACTAAGATTGGTACCAAAAATTAGCTTTTGGATGAGGAGAGAGATGTTTAAAGTCTTTAATTCTCAAGAAAAGTTTGGGATTTGCATGAGGCTTAGAGTAACTTCTTGAATATTCAGAGAATATTAAGGTGTCATTGCCGTCATTACTAACAAACAGCTGTTAACCACCAATTGTGTACAATACATTGGGACAGACAGGCATACCACAATCACAAGTCATATGAGACAAAGAGTTTCCTTTAAGGAATTTGTGATCTATGATCAGAGGTGAAAAGACACGCAGCAAAAAAATAAAAAGCATAATAACCCACATTTATTATCAACTTATGTGCCAGTTATCTTGCAACAAGACTGATATAACAGTGATGTAATGAATATTTCAAAGATGAGAAAATGTAAGCTTAGAAAGGTTATGTCATTGCTCAAGGGAATAGAGCTACGAAGTAGTTTTGAACCAGGTATGTCTACCTTTTGCCAAATATTCTTAGTTCTTCCCATTAAAAAGATAAGAAGTCCAAAATATATCTCCTGCAGTGTATAACAGAAAAATATAAATATCTAGTAATATAAAATTGGAATAACTAAACAAAGGAACATTTGTATGATTAGATATTATGAAGACATTTAAAACCTATTGTGTTTGAATATTATTGGCAAGAGAAATTCTGCTAAGAGAAAAAACAAGGTATGAAATCATAGGTACAGTCTGATGCCATTGTTGTTATAAATACTGTAAAATGTATGCACACACACAACACAATATTAGCAGTGGCTATCCTTGGGTTGTGAGATTATCAGTAATGAACTTTCTTCCATTGTGTCTGGTACATCCTTAATTTTCGCTTTGAGCATTTGCTATTTTTTTACTTAGAAAGTGCCCAAATGCAATTTTAAATACATATAAGTGGTCACCTAAGAATATATGTGGTAAGTGATATAGATAGTACCATCGGAGGAATTTCAAATCACATCATGTTAACAAGGGCCTAAAGAAATCAGGAAAGGGTACAAGATGGCAAGGGCTCCTGAAGGAAAGGCAGGTCAAGGGAAGGCATCAAGGCAAGGATGTAGCATGAGCCGTGTCCCAGAGGCAGAAACCGGAAAGATGCACTTGGGGAATGATGAGACTTACAATTTACAGTGGAGAGTTCTGAAAGAGAAGGAGTCAGAGAGATAAGTTACTATACATCTTCTATGGATCATGTTTTAAAAGGTGGGACTAAATAAACCTGGGAAGCCCTTATGTGACAACATTTCTAGGACACAAAAGCTAGAGCACCAGGCGTGCCCTTTGGCTTAGACACTAGTTCTCAAGCCAGCTTCTCAGTGGAATTTCATACATGAGAAGATAGGTAGGGGACAAATTTTGGAAGCTCTGAAATGCCATTCAAGAAAGTTGGACTTGCTCCTATAGGCAGTGGGGAACCTCTGAAGTTTTAAGCAGGGGGTAATGAGGGCAAAAACATTTTAGTAAATTTAATCTGACAGCACTGGGTCAGTGGATTGGAAAGGAAACAATTACATGTTGTTGTTTTTTATATGCTTCTTTATGTTGATTTTTTCCCTATGAATAACCTATCTTTCTCAATTAGGATAATAAACATCTTGAGAAGAAAAATTGTATCTTATATTTCTTTGTATCACTGGCATTTCTGAGCAATAGAGGAAGCATTAAATAGTTATTAAAGGTGTCTATTTGGATTCAGGGTCCTCTGTGAGACTCGCAGCTCCTCAAAGGAGCAAGAAGATCTCTCTAAGCCTCAGTGTGCTCACCTATGGAATGGGACAGTAATATTCACTTCATAGGACTGTAGATAGGATTAAGTGAGACTATGAGATTGTGTGTGGCCGAAACCAGTTTGGCTCAGTGGATAGAGCGTCGGCCTGCGGACTAAAAGGTCCCAGGTTCGATTCCGGTCAAGGGCATGTACCTGGGTTGCGGGCACATCCCCAGTGGGAGATGTGCAGAAGGCAGCTGATCGATGTTTCTCTCTCATCGATGTTTCTAACTCTCTATCTCTCTCCCTTCCTCTCTGTAAAAAATCAATAAAATATATTTTTTTTTTAAAAAAGAGATTGTGTGTGCAAATCCCTTGCAGTGGAAGTATGTACAGTTTCAGAAATCATGATCATGCCAAAAAAAAGTTATCAAGACAAGTTTGTTGGTGAAGAGGATTATGTCGATGTTTGACCTTACTCTCTAGCTTACTCACTGAGTGGAAGAATGTGAGCCAATGTAACTTGGAAGTCAATTATTGTGGGCAAATTTGGGCACTGATAAGATCTGAAGGGCAAAGATTGAGCCCACTGACCCTAATATATACAGAACTCAGCAGAATATGTGTTTGTAAGCCAAAGTAAGTCATCACCAAGTTAACAACAGATAGCTATCTGGCATGAGCTTGCTCTAATAAGTGGTATCTGTGAGTGGAATGCACCCTATCTCCATCCATAAGAATGAATAAGAAACCTTCCCATTGACTTTCTGCTAACCAATGTTATCACAATGTGTACTTACTGCATAGTACCACCAGACAGGCAGATAGCTTCATGGCTCAGGTTAAAATGCCCTGAGACATAACACACTCTAGGTCTTGGACAGGAAATGTACATGATTACCCTAGAGGAGCTCAGTGTGCAAAAGGACAAAAATTCCACCAAAGTCTAATGTGAAAAAGACACAAGAGCCAAATTGAAGAGACTCTGCTGGCATGAAATGGGATAACTTAAGCACCAAATGTATAAGAATTGCAATAGATTAAAATATATCAAGTATATAATAGATATAGAGGCAGAGCAGCATCAAACAGACTGTCAAACTACAGCAGGAAGGCCGGGGAGGGTTCAGGGTGGGGTGGGGATGGGTAAAAGATCAACCAAAGGACTTGTATGCATGCATATAAGCATAACCCATGGACACAAGACACTAGGGGGTAGGAGAGGCCGGGGAAAGGTCAAGGGGAAAAAAAGGAGACATATGTACTACTCTTTGTAATATTTTAAGCAATAAAACAAAATTTATATATATATATTAATTCCAAGTAACAATACTAACATAAGAAACAAAAAATTCACCCCTCACCAAAAAGTATACTTAGAAAACAAGGCAATACTCTGAAAATTAATGTATAAAAGAAACAAACTAAGTATTTATTCTGACTCTTGCTATCTGAATAAGTATTTCAGGGGAACCAAATATTTGATGTGGAAAAACATTGCTATAAGAAAATTTCAACTAAGAAGGAAAATTTTACACATACTCAAAAGTTGATAGAATAGTATAATGAAGTTCAAAATTTTTATTACTTAGTTTTAACAGCTATTACCAACATGTTTCTAATATTATTTCATCTATCTGCCACTTTTCTGTGCTTGAGTATTTTAAAGCAAATTCCTGGTATCATCTCATTACTAGTGTAATATTTTAAAAGATACCTAAAAAGTTACAGTTATATAATCCAAAAATTTCACAGAAGGTAAAATAAAACTATATCAGATAGAAGTGGCTTTTCATTAATTATCTCACCTCACCATCTAACAAGTCACATAACAGTTGACAAGTATAAAAGATAAATTGGCTTTCATGAGCTAGACTGCGGGGAGGGACCTTGACTGACCATTGCTCTCAAAATAGACGTGTATCTAAAGAAGCAATAGCAATCACCAAAATCATTCTAATGGACTGAAGTTAACAAGCACTGGTGCAGGGGTTCTCAACCTTCTGGCCCTTTAAATGCAATTCCTCATGTTGTGACCCCTCCATAAAATTATTTTCATTGCTACTTCATAACTGTAATGTTGCTACTGTTATGAATCGTAATATAAATATCTGATATGCAGGATGGTCTTAGGCGACCCCTGTGAACGGGTCGTTCGACCGCCAGAGGGGTCGCGACCCACAGGTTGAGAACCGCTGCACTGGTGCATTCTAACTTACTTGACAATAAAGAGGCGCTTTATTTACCTTTCTAACTAAATCTGGGGCCTGAGAATACTCCTGCTATCCCGACCACGAAGTGACCCTCTGGTATATCTGTGCAGAAGTGAAAAAAGAGGTCACAAAGGAGACATATTTAATCTCTGAAATGTTCCTTCATATGATCTAATCTATCCTTCCTGCTCAGATGAGTTATTTAAAACTTCTACAACTAAATCCATTCCCCCAGGTGAGAACAAAGTGACTTACAGAACTGCCCTCCATATCCAGGAAATTGATTTTTTGTTAGCTTTTAAATTCTTCAAAATCCTGAGGAAGGCTTCAAAAGAGCCTGTGGTGTTACCGCTGCTGTTGATATAGCTGCTGTTCTGGCCGGAGTCGGATGTTTCAAAGCCCGCAGGTTAACAATCCGATGCATTGAACAAAATGATGTCTCGGCAGCAAATGGGGGAAAACACGCATCTCCATGTGCTGGTGTAAAATTTTATTTTTCCATTGACTCAAGTTCATAATTCCCATGTCTCAAGTTTGTTTAAATTTTCTCTCTATATTTGCAATATCATTTACAACTTTAAAAATCCTTTCTTGGCCTACTCTTATTTATCTCTAAATTATGTTTTTTTAAAAAATATATATATTTTTATTGATTTCAAAGAGGAAGGAAGAGGGAGAGAGATACAGAAACATCAATCATGAGAGAGAATCATCGATCGGCTGCCTCCTGCACTCCCTACACTTGGGATCGAACCCACAACCTGAGCATGTCCCCTGACCGGGAATTGAACCTGGGACTTCCTGGTTCAGAGTTTGATGCTCAACCACCAAGCCACACCAGCTGGCCTCTAAATTATGTTCTTTATCTGCCTTCATTTATTCCCAATCAGCACTGAGAGAAAAAATATTCTCTACATACACCCAGAAAAAGCCATTTCCCAGCGTCCAGATAGTATCCAACGTGATGATCTGTCCACCAGAATTACAGCTCCAAGGGGGAAAAGGCAGTGACATTGCACTGAGACACATAGAAAGACCGCTTCCCCTGACATACTTTTCTATTTTTATGGCATTGTGCCTGAAATTCACCATGAATTCACCATGTGGAGGTAAGTGAGAGAGACCTTGTAAAATGTATTAGTACTTGTTTGTCTATTGGCCATTTTGCATAATTAACTCAGTTGCCCAGGTAAGCCTCTCTGACCGGGAAACATAGGCTAGTTCATCTTTAAGGAAATGTTGGGCCAGCGGGAGCATTGGGGAGTGGCACTTAGGATGGGCACCCCCAACCCTCATGGAACACTCATTGCTGGGGTAGCTGAGTGGGTGAGGGCCAGGGCCCCATGGCGGGTGGTTGTCAACACATCTATTACTCAACAAATTTATGGTGGAAATGCTGTTCTAGCTACTGTGGGGCACAGAAAAAAATAAATGAAATGAATCCTGAGAAAAATAAATCGCAGCTACTTCACAGGGTTCCGCCTTGGTTAACTTAAATCCCAAATTTTATGTTTCCCATTTTCACTTGATAGTTTTGTCAAACTCATTAAGACACACACACACACACACACACACACACACACGCACGCACGCACACACACAAAATAACTTTTTGACTCTGTATTTTCCCTCTTTTTCACCCATGAAATTCCAGTTTGTAACAGGGATGCTGGGCACTAAATAATCTGACTATGAGTCTTTCAGCTTTGAAATTCAGCTCAGTTTAAAGAGGCTGTTCGTGAAAGGTATAGATCACTGATCAAATATGTGAGTAAAAGGAAGGCAGCTTCTAAATCCAAAACAAAGCCTGAAATGAAAAATCTAGAACTTCAAGAGGCACTGTGGTCAAAGAGCAACAGGCAAAGTTGTGGAACAGAAAAGCCACCAGCTTTGGGTCATATAATCTCAGCTCAGACTTCTACCTCTGTCGTCTCCTGGCTGTGTGGCCTGGCACAAGGCATCTCCATGTCTTCGTCTTCTCACCTGTAACACAAGGGAGCTAGTACCCACCTCAAAGAGTTGCTGTGAGCATTGCTGAGCTGGTGAACAGAGAGACCCAAACATGTAATATGTCCTCGGTAAAGGACAATAGTTGTTTTTGCCACTCTTATGTCGGGAGGATAAAAAAGGCAACCCTGGAGGAACAGAGGAAAGATATTTGAGTTGTGCACAGATGTTTTCCCTCCAATTTCCACATTCCACACCACTTCAGTCTGACCCCAAAACACAGACGCCAGCCAGAAGGAAGCCCACCCAAGAATCATAAAGATAGATGCCAAATTGAATTAGTTAATCCTGATTTAAATATAAGGACATTATATTTTGTGAATCAATTCCTTAAGTTCCCCTCAGACCACAGGTATATGAAGCCCTTAACTGTGTTTTTTAATGTTTGAAGTACAGTAATTATAAAGAAAAATATAATAAACATGCACCAACCCACCCAACTGCAGAATGTTAGCACTTTGTCAAATTTGCTTCAGACTTTTTAAATAAAAGAAATGAAACTTCCCAGATTAAAATTGAAGTCTCCTTTGTACTTGGCTGGAATCTCATTCCCTTCCCATCTCAGAAATAAGTATTGTAATGACGATGCTAGGGTTCCTCCCAGGAAGTCAATATTTCCTGCTTTTACCACATAAATTGCAAACATAAACAACATAGGTATTATGTAAGTTAGCATTTTTATACAGAAACTAGAGGCCCAATGCATGAAATTCATGCAAGGGTAGGCCTTTGAAGCCCCAGCTGCCTTGCGGCCACGAGGCCCTGCCCCCGCCACCCCACCCACTGGTCATTCTGGAAGGTGGTTCCAGAAGGTCATTCTGCCATCTGGTCTAATTAGCATATTAGCTCTTTATTATATAGGATACTCTATTTATCGTTCTGAAACTTGCTTTTTCACTTTCATTTTGTGTTTTAGATCTGGGCATGCTGGTGCGTATAGATCTAGTTAATTCATATTAAATGCTATATAGTAATTTATTTTTTAACCAAGGTAATTATGCCTGGGCAAGAAAATTAAGCCCCTCCTTTTTTTTCACCAGACTCATCAGCACATGCTTTTACCAGATGTATTTCTGTTCTCTGCTCTCTTTAGGCACGTCTCCTTTTACCTGTGAGTTCCTTGGATGCATCACTAATTATCATTCAGTCTATATTTCTTACAAGCCTTGCATGGGAAAAGTACTATTTTAGACAATGGGGATTCAGAAGAGATTAAATGAGACAAGATCCCTAACCTTAAGTAGCTTATAGTCTACCTAAAAATATGGACAATGCACAATTTATCAAATAAATAAGACAATCTCATTTTGTGATAACTTCTCTCAGAAAATGAAGACAATCATATTATGAGGGTAAGAGGAGTAGTGGAAAGTGGTTTCCTTTAGATAGGGTGATCAAAGAAGGCTTTCCTAAGGAGTGGTTACTATTGAAGGGGAATTTGGGGAACAACAAGAAGAAGGCAACATGTGCTGAGACCAGACATGGGTATTCCAGGCACAGGTAACACAAAGTGCATAGATGAGCTCACTTCCCATGTTTATGACAGAATAAGAGCAATACAGTGGGAATAGAGTGAGATAGGAAGCAATGGAGTCGGGTAAGGAATTATAAGGACTTCAGATCCTTGTCTAAGAGATACTGGAACCTAAGGTTATTGTAATCAGGGGAGCTACATGGTTTGATTTAGAGGTTTAACTCATCATCCTAGCTTGTGGGTAATAAACAAAAGGATTATAAAAGTGTAAGAGTGGAAGCAGGAAGGACATTCAAGGCACGATCTCAGTAGACCAAGTGAGAGATAATAATGTGCGGATAAAGATGGTGGGTGTGGACGTGCTGAAAAAAGGAAAGAGATAGGAAATATCTTTTGGGGATATAATCCGGAGGACACATTGATGGATTGACTCTGATTCTAGAGGATGAAGGAGAGAGAGGAATCAAGGAGGACTCGAGGTGTAAGAGGCTGAAGGCTGGTGCCATTTATTTAAATAAAAAAAGAATGGGAAAGGAAAAGGGTTAGTCAAGGAAAAGTCAAGACTTCTGTCTTAAACACAATAAATACCAGAGATAAAGCATGTAGGCAGTATTTAAAGCCATGGAACTAGATGGCATCACTTAGAGAGAGAAGGTAAACAAAGAAGATAAAATGGTCCAGAGCAGGTCCTGGGAGGACTCCAACATTCAGAGGAGGAACAAGGGAGAAGGATCCATTGAGGAAAGATGAAGAAGGAACAACCAACCAGTAAGGAGGACCCCAATGGAACCTTGTGCCAAGGGAATGAAAGAAGGACTGAGTTATGATGGGATATTTTGAATGGAGTGGAAGAAATGAGATCCAGATGGAAGAGCATGAAGAGTGAATAGGAGGTAAAGACATGAATGGATAGAGTATAGAGCAGATAATTTTTAGAGAAGTTTTGTTTTGAAGGGTGGCAGAGATGTGATGCACTAAAAGGGACTTTGCTGCCATCAGAGATTTTTCTTAATGTGATAAAGGAAATTGGTATACAGGGAGAGATCAACTGCAGAAATTAAGTCCTTGAGAAGGCAGCAGAAGAGTATGGACATACATGTACATGCTTAGATATATATGTGTATATAGCACATACTACTAAAGGCCTCATACACGAAATTCGTGCACGGGGGTGCTGGGGAAGGGGTCCCTCAGCCTGACCTACACCCTCTCCAATCCAGGAGCTCTCAGGGGATGTCCTACTGACAGCTTAGGCCCGCTCGCCGTGGTTCTCTGCTGTCTGCGGGGCCCGCTTGGCTACTCCCGGGTCACCACCGGCGATGGCCAAGCAGGTCCTGCTCTCAGCGGCTGCCCCCCAGGGCTGGAGGACTCCAGCAGTGCTGAAAGGACTGGGCGCCGCCATCTTGTGGCTATGGACACCACCATCTTTGTGTCAAAGTGATGATTAATTTGCATATTACTCTTTTATTAGATAGGATATAGTACATAATATATAATACATAATGCATAATATATAATAAATAATATATGATATACAGTATACAATATATAATACATAACATGTAACATAAAATATATATAATATATAAAGTGTGTGTGCTATACACCTTTTTTTCCTTCTACCTTTTTTCCTCTATGTTTAAAAGAAGAAAGACAGATGGGTATACATACAGTGGGGTTTGTATGTTATAGGAATAGAAGGGGAGAAGGAAGAAAATAGGGCATGAGTGGCAGAGAATTAAGAGGAGTATCAGGTGGCAGAGGCAGATGGCTTACCCTTCAAACCATGACCTTCAGGAAAGATAAACAACAATGGTCTGAAAGTGGCAATGGAGTTGGAGAGAAAAACCTCTCTCCTGAGAGACAAACAGGGAAAGTGTCCTCAAAGAAGCCAGGTTTGTTAAGGCAAAGAGCATATTCAGGGACAAGACTGCCACGGCAGGCGACTTTGCTGTCACCATTTGGAGCTCCAGAGCCACAGTGAAGAAGTTTAGGGGAAGGACAGGCAACTTTTACATGGAGGGGAGCAGATCTGAGTAGAATGAGAATCTGGAACCCAATGGTCAACTGAGGCACTTGGACTACAGTCGAAGTAGGAATATGAG
>NW_006294418.1:2893429-2898041 GCF_000327345.1 Myotis davidii
TGAGAGAAACAAATGAAGAAAATGCATATCCCATTTATCAGCTGTTAAGCCATAAGGTACTTTCTAATTCACCTCATTTCTCAATGTCTCTCCAAATCAGTCTCATGGAAGAAAGCATGAGCAACAAGACTGCAGATGGGACCTTCTACTTCAACAGAGTCCATCAGTAGAAACATAATAGAGTCAGAGATCAAACTCTCTCTAGATCCTCAGTTTATTCACCAGAACTGGCTGATGTCCTTTTAGGGTTTTGTTGCACTTTGTTTTTCAGCTGAGTGAATGTAAGTTTGAACACCACTGCATGTGTACCCCTTAACACCTGGATGAAGACCCACGTTCGTTAATACATGGTGATGGTCATGCTCATCCCACTCAGCTGGCCAGGGTCCATCTCTGACTCCGTGCTACCCAGGTGGCTCAGCTCTACTTCATTGCATGGACAGCACCCCTTACATCACACATCACTGCCAGGCAAACTCATGCCCTTCCACCGGAGTGCAGACAATTCAGCCCAAACCTGCCATGGGCTCAAATGCAGATGATGGAGAGTTAACTGTGCTATCTTTATAAACAAAGAAGAGCACATCCATTTTCATAACATCATTTTCTATTTCTAATGTGAACGTCTCAGTAGTCTTTAATCAAGTCATAATTTCTGAGTTCATTCCAGTCTCATGGGCCCTAGCACGGAGCTTCGAGGCAGAAAGAATGACTAGAAGGATGTGCTGGAGGACATGGGCAGCAGCAGCAGCACTCCCCGCTCTGGGCACCCCTGGCTCCTGGATTCCCTCTCTTCCTACCTCCTCCTGTTCCCCAAAGATTGGGTTAGTGACTTGGGTAACCTTCTGTTTCCCAATTTCCCTAGCAATATTTTATCAGGAGCTTGATACTCATTTTACTAATTGCTAATTAACCAAGACCAATCCCTTAAGAATCCTTGACAATGTAAGTAATAAAAAAAAATTCTCACTTCCTCCTCTTGTAAGAAGTGTGGGACAAATGCCTTATGCCTTATTCCAATGTTGAGCTGAAGGTTATACATAAGAAACGTGTATAACTCAGATGTCACGATGGCTCTTGAGTACTAGGGGAACAATTAAGATTGCCTATTTAGAGTCCATGGCCTACTGAAAATTTCAGAACCTCTCTCTGGCATACAAAAGTGCTAACAATAGCTGAATTAAAGGTTATATACCATCTAACCACAAGCTTTCAACAAATTATTGCAGAAATAAAGACCAGCTTGGATATATGACCTAAATAAACAAAGCAGATATCCACCTCGTACAGATTCTTTACCAAGTGGATCAGTGAATATTATAAAAATGTTACCATTCCTATGGGCTTTGGAAGGGAAAAAAGCTTTCTGCAGAACCCTCAAAATACTCATCAACAGCAAAGCTTGGTTCATTGGTGATATGCATGATGGTAATCAGTTATGAAATAAAAATTGAATTAAATTGAAACAAACTCCTCTATCGTGTAAGAAATATTTGGAAGCAGAGTATGGTTGGTCTAGGAATTAGATCAACAGAACCACATGGAGTTTAACGATGTTATTTAAAGTAGGAATCTGATTAAATTGCACTGCTCCAAAGCAGCAAGGTAGGAAGGGAACCCACGTGGTGAGCACATATTTTGTGGAAAATACAATTCTTGACATTTTAGATCTATCATCTAAACATATCCTCTCAACAAAGCTATGGGGTGTGCATAGTTATTTGTTTCTATGATTATTTGTAGGATGAGCCTAGTCATGTGGAGGAAATCCACTTTACCTCAAATGATTTTGTTTATCAAGTTCCAGAAGGCCTCGTGGACAGGACAGTCACATGGCATAGCACCAAGGGGCAATGGTCTGACAAAGCCCTGAGGTATTTCATAAGGTGAATATAAAACACAGCCTTTGCTTCCCAGATGATGCAACACAATTTTAAAGTTCATGTGAATAGCAAGCAAACTATGCTTATGAGCATTTTATATTAATATTACCTATATTAAATGAATTCTCTAATGTGGACCAAAAAAGGGGGGAATGTAAAGTAAACTCACAGGGTGATCTGATCATAAATTCCTAACTGGGCAAATAATGGTGGGTAGTCATGTTCCAGATCTATACATTCTTTAGTCAAAGGTTTAAACCAGCCCTGCCCATTGTTCTTATACATCTAGGTTAGCACACCTTTTCTCTTTTGTTTATTTGTTTGTTTGTTTGTTTGTTTGTTTGTTTGTTAGTTTTTACCAGAGAATATTTTTTTCCATTGATTTTTAGAGAGAGTGGAAGGGAATGGAAGAGACTAAGAGAGAGAGAAACAGATGTAAGAGAGACCCGATTGGTTGTCTCCCGAATGTGCCGCAATCGGGGCCGGAGCCTGCAAGGGAGGTACATGCCCTTGACCAGAATCAAACTGGCAACCCTTCAGTCCGAGGGCCGACACTCTAACCACTGTGCAAAACTGACTTGGGCTTAACACACCTTTGAAATACCAGATATAATTCCCTTTGAAAGGGAGCATTAACCCTCCAGAGAGGACATTATCTCGTTAACTATCCTGTAATCCAATCCCCACCTTGTTTTCTCCAATTTTACTTATGCCCCCTCCTTAATTTCAAATGCATAAAATAAGCTGCAAAACTGTTACTCTTGGGACCGTTTGAGATCTTGCTTCCCAACACATATGGTCAGTTTGGCTCAAATAAACTCTTATAAAAATTACACATAGGTTTGCACTTTTATGTTGACATAAATTTGAAAAAGAAGTAACTGACTCTGATGGATACTCATAATGTTGCTATGAAGAAATAAAAAACAAACAAACAGATATTTCCATCTCTATTGTGCCAAAAATAAAGACACAGAGAAGAGGGCTTATGTCTTCCGAAAGAATGCCAATCATCCTATACTTACAAACCCTAAAATATTGAGATCAGATAAATCAAAGTGTACTTCATCTATCTACGTAGTCTACTTACTGGTTTGAAACACAGAAAGATGTTATTTTTTAAAATATATTTTTATTGATTTCAGAGAGGAAGGGAGAGAGAGAAAAAGAGATAGAAACATCAATGATGAGAGAAAATCATTGACGGGCTGCCTCCTGCACTCCCCCTACTGGGGATCAAGCCGGCAACCTGGGCATGTGCCCTGACCAGGAATTGAACCCTGAGCTCCTGGTTCATAGGTTGACTCTCAACCACTGAGCCACACTGGCTGGGCCAGAAAGATGTTATTGAAAACAATTAAAAAATGCAAGAAATCTCGTTCTCCATAATCCCCTAATACAATAGAGTTTGTTAGTAAAACAAACCTATGTGTTTTTCTGTTGGTGGTTAGTATTGTATGGACTGCTGGGACTACTTTTCTCATGGCACGACAAGGAAGTGAATCCATGAATCAGGTAAGCCAGTTTATTTTAATAGCCAGACCTAGAAATACTTCAACAACTGTGATATGTGCCCTAGGTCCAATAAAAATCTCTCACTGAAGAAAATATAACAGCAAAAGCCTCTGTCATTTTATATCAATGGCCTTCTTTCTAATCAGTTCCTTAAAAAAGGGGGGGGGGGGGCTGGCATTTCTGTAACAATGGGATCTAGGAAGCAACCACCACGAACTTGCATTGCCAGGGAGAAGACATGATGAACTCCAGTTCAGAATCATACTGAATCAGGTTCAATTCAGGACATAAAACGAAATGAAAAGCCCAAACTAATTAGATTGTAATGAGTAGTTCATATGCCTTATGCCATTTTATCACATGTAGTAGGTGCTGTATCCCTACAATGAATGACTTCCAGCAAGTCATCAGCGTGTACTGTGTTCAAGAATGCTAATCAGAAGGAAAAGGGTCTTTTTATGACGTGCTTGAAGAAAACAAGATTGATTGTAGCTTCTTGATCATAGCAGCACTAGTGGAATAGCTTTATTTCTATTAAACTTCACTTGCGTCTCTGGAAAGCATGGAGTGTCCTAATGAGACAGGCAGAAATAAAGGAGTTCATTAGTATAAAATTGCTAAAGTTGAAATGCCATGTATCACGTTGGTAGCTGATATTCTGAAGAATACTCAGAGTCTGGGTCTGAAATTCAATGTAACAGGTACCATTTTGTTTTCTTCAGCCTCTGCTTCCCAAATATCAGCTACCACATTAGTGTTCAGTGGATTTCCAATTCTAAGGCCCAAGGGTACTTATATCATTAAACATTTCATAACAAATAATGATAATAATAATAATCTAATAAAAGACAAATATGGTAATTAACTGTACCTCCAACACACTTCCCATTGGCTAATCGGTGATATGGAAATTAACTGCCAACCAAGATGGAGGCTGGCAGCCAGGCAGCTGAAGCGAACAGGAGGCTTGCTTGCTCCAGTGATGGAGGAAGCCAAGATTCCCTGACTGCCACGGCCGAGCCCTGAACTGCACTCTAAGAAACAATGTTGCAATTATAGAAGCTAAACAAACCCCAGATACCTGCTTTCAGCAGCGGAGGCCTCAGAGCTGGAGCTGCAACAGTGTTTCAATTATAGAAGCCAAACAAACACCAGATGCCTGCTTTCAGCAGCTGAGGCCTCAAGCTGGAGCTGGCCCCAGAGCTAAAGCCAGA
>NW_006294418.1:2898384-2980958 GCF_000327345.1 Myotis davidii
GGGCTGCTGGGCTGCCAGAGGGATGTCTGATTGCCATCTTAGGCCCAATCCCCTGGGGAGAGGGCCTAAGCCAGCAGGTGGTCACCCCCGAGGGGTCCCAGACTGTGAAAGGGCACAGGTCAGGCTCAGGGACACCCTACCCCCGAGTGCACAAATTTTTGTTCACCAGGCCTCTAGTAATAATAATAAATTTCCATAATATCCCAAAGTGATTTTCACTATAGCAAGGCCATGACAGAACCAGATTAAACTAAACAAAGGAAAACACAAATTGACAAAAGTAGTTCCATGTTGTGTGTGCAAGCCATTTTCCAGTTAGCTCTTGAGCCATCGCCTACCCATCCCTTGCTCTGCTTTGTGTCTCTGAGAACTAAATTTCCCAATCTCTTCTGCCTACTGGATTTTGGTAGGTTTGACTAAGGAGAGGCACTGGAGGAATCCTGAGAGAAGAAAATGAAAATGCATCAGAATATTTTACTTTTTCTGCTCCTTCTTGCTTGGATTTTTCACCTTTGACAATGATTTTATCTTCTCTCTGATTCTGGCTCTGTTGGAGAAGCTCTTCTCTCAGTGGTCACAGCACCAGTAAGAGTCCTGACCTGGGTTCTAGTTCCCCAAGAGTGGCCCTCATCCCTGAGCAGTGAAAGCAATGCCTTCTCCTTGTGTCCTTCCAACCATTGGAGTGGTAGTGGCTTCCCACTGTTTCTAATTTACGAATCACCTCACCCACCCACCCCCACCTCCCACCCCCGTCAACACTTCCATCATCTATGTAACCAACTCCCTTTACTAAATTACTTCTGTTGGAAATACCTGGAGTGCTTTCTGTTTTCCTGCCTGGATCATAACTGATAGAATGTTTTTATTTAGACACTTCCTTCTCAGGAAAGCGCATTCTTTTTGAAACTGAATGAAAAGCTTTACCTAAAGTTCTTGATATGAAAATTCTCCCACAATATAGTTATTTCTATGTGCATCTCCTGCAAGTTTTTTTTTTTAAACAGGACAATTAGGAGTCCTTGAATTTTTGAATTCTGCAGACTTCTAACCTTTTGTAGATTTCTCTAAATAATTTGTTTACATTCTACTTAACTGCCACTTAATTTGCTGCTAAAATCATGATTTATTGTATTCATATTCAACTTCATATCTTGATATTTTTAATATAGCACATACTACATTTTTATCACTATCATGGTAGAATAAAATAAATGGGGGATAAATTTCAAAGTCCAAAGTAAAAGGGCGCCAGATTTCATGACTCTATGAATTACAAGATATATTTTGGCTGGGGGAAAAAAAACCATTACCCCATTATCTCACTACCCCCATTTGTTCCCACCCCATCTCCTATTAGAAAAACTTGAACCAACAAGAGAAGTCTTATTTGTGATTTTTAAAATAAAGAATACTGGGTAAATATTTAGCCTATCCCTAATTATCCTTTCTAATACTGCATATTTACATTTCCACATAGTCGCATAGCCGGAATTTCCTCTCAGTGATTTGGCAAGTATAAATTAGCCTTGCCCTCAAGACTCCCAGGTTCTGCAAGCAGCACATCAATAGTTGCATTTTTAAAAGGCTGCAGTTTTATTATGAACAATTAATACTGGTTTTAAACATGAATGCTCTGACTTGCTATAACTGCAGTTACTTTACATTAAATAATATTGATGCAAAAGGCCGTTCATTGCTTGCTGATGCCAAAGTTATCATAACCCCCAAAGCCTATTTTGAAATGCTCTCACCAAAATTCATTTAGCACCTCAGAAGTGCCCAACAAGGACTATTGTGGCAAATTGCTCTTGGTTTTTAAGTAGTGAAGATACAGGCACCTCATTTTTAATATGGAGTGTTGGCCCACAAACCATGGCTACCCGCAAGAAAGTGAATCATCTGACTCCATCTTGACAATGAGCTTGGTAAGTTCATGATTACACTTTCCCAGCATGTCTTTGCTCATCCCTTCTCTTCACTTCAGCATGTAAAAGCCCAGCTAACATTTTGAATTTAAGCCATGCCTTACAAAACCAACCTGAGGGGATAGGCCTGACCCACAGGGTTTTTCTCTAGGGCTGGAAAGATTAGAGCCACTTTCAATAAAAGCCCCAGCATCACAGAGGTTGAGCAGTTTAACACTCACCTCTGAAATAGGGTTTGTTTTAGTGTGCTGGGGCTGCCATAGCAAAATACCACAGATTGGGTGTCTCCAACAACAGAACTTGATTTTCTCACAGTTCTGGGGTCTAGAAGCCTGAGGTGAGGCCTTCCTATTTGGCTTGCAGTTGACTACTTTCTTGCTATGTTCTCACAAGGTCTTCTCCCTGTGCATGCACATCCTCGGTGTCTTTCTGTATTTCCAAATCTCTCTTCTTACAGGGACAGCAGTCATATTGGATTAGCAACTCCCATTTTATTTTAACTTAACTAGAGGCCCAATGCACAAAATTTGTGCAAGAGTAGGCCTTCCTTCCCCTGGCTGCCAGCACCAGCTTCCCTCTGGCACCTGGGACCCAGGCTTCCCTTGCAGCCCTGGCTTCAACCAGAAGGTCGTCCAGAAGGACATCTGGTCTAATTAGCATATTATACTATTATTATTATAGACTAGAGGCCCAGTGCACGAATTCATGCACACGTGGGGTCCAGCAGGCCAGCACCAATGGGGGCCCATTGGCTGGGCTGGTGGGGAGTGAGGGGTCATGGGTGGTTGGCTGGCCAGCCCCACCCCTGATTGGGATGTTGGGGACCCATCAGGGGCTTGGCCAGCTGTGTGGGGGGGCCAATCTGGTTTCAGATCAGGCTGGTTGGCTGCTGCAGTGCACGTCATAGCCACCAGTCATTCTGGTCATTCCACTGTTTCAGTCGCTGGGCTTTTATATATAGAAACTAGAGGCCTGGTGCACAAAATTTGTGCACTCGGTGGGGAGGGGAGCCCCTCAGCCGTGCCTGTGCCCTCTCGCAGTCTGGGACCCCTCGGGAGATAATGACCTGCTGGCTTAGGCCTGCTCCCAGGTGGCAGAGGGCAGGCCCAATCCCTAGGTTCAGCCCCTGGTCGGGCTCAGAGCAGGGCTGATTGGGGAGTTGGGGTGCCACCCCCTGTCATGCACAGAGCAGGGCAGATTGGGAGGTTGCGATGCCACCCTCAGTCATGCTCAGGGTAGGGCCGATTGGGGGGTTGGGGCACCGCCTCCTGTCACACTCAAGGCAGGGCTAATGGGGAGGTTGCGGCGCCACCCCCTGTCACACACAGAGCAGGGCCGATCAGGGGGTTTGGGCGCTGCCCCCTGTCATGCTGATCCCAGTGCCGGGAGGCCTCGTGGCTCCGCTGATCCCAGTGCCAGGAGGCCTCTCAACTCCGCTGATCCGGTGCTGGGCGGCATATTACCCTTTTACTATATAGCATAAAGGCCTGGTGCACTGGTGAGGGCTGGCTGGTTTGCCTTGCAGGGTGTCCTGGATCAGGGTGGGTGTCCCCACTGGGGTGCCTGGCCAGCCTGGGTGAGGGGCTGAGGGCTGTTTTCAGGCTTGGGGTGACTGAAGCTCCCAACCGCTCCTTTTTTTTTTTTTTTATTCTGGGCCAGCTTTAGCTGTGGCTCCAGCTCTGCGGCCTCTGCTGCTGGGAAAGCAGAAACCCTCGGGCCCAGACTTGTTTGTGTTCTATAATCGAAACTCTGTATCAACTCCAGCTCTGAGATCCCGGCTCGCTGAAAGCAGGTTTCTGGAGGTTTTTTTAGCTTCTATATGTTACTATGTTTCAAAGTGCCCGCTCAGAGGCCTGCAGCAGCAGCGGGGAACGTTGGAGTCCGCCATCACTGAAGCAAGCAAGCCTCATTCATGTTTGCTTTAAGCTGCCTGGCTGCCGGCCGCCATCTTGGCTGTCAGTTAATTTGCATATCTCGCTGATTAGCCAATGGGAAGGGTAGCGGTCGTACGCCAATGACCATGTTTCTCTTTTATTGGTGTAGATTACCTCTTTAAAGGCCCTATGTCCAAATACAGTCACATTCTGAAATAATGCAGGCTAGAGCTTAAATATATGAATTTGGGGGAAGGCAATTCATATATTGCCTTTATATCAATGAGACTGGAGAAATCTGGAGGTGTTGGTTTCATACTTTCCAAACTTCCTGCAAACTTCTCCTCCCATGGTGGTTCACTCACCTAAGATCTTCATTCATAAAGCTCCTTTACTCTTCAGTTCTAACAAAACTCCTTAGAATAGGATGTGAAAAGCTAATGCTACATTGTTATTTAAGTGACAACTGAGTCTAATGTGCTAACTTCAAGTATGTTTGCTTCAAAATAGGAGCTGAACATTAATCAAAAAGAGTAAAATTGCATTTGTGAACTTGCAGGCACCAACAAGCCAAACCCATGAGTGTTTCATGTCGTTCCACAGCTTTGAACTCACATGACATCTGGAGCCATCTCAATCACCCACTTGGAAATCCACCTTTGGTCCTTGGACTCCTACACCATCTACCATCATTATAATGCAAGCTTACCTGACACTTTCTTTATTGTTGTGCATTTATTGAGTGCCAGTGGGATGCAACATCCAAGGGAGCTGCTAAAAATTGGTAAGTAGTACTTGAACACAAATCTCCAACACAGAGATGCTAGAAATTAGGTTTATGATTCAATAAATAGGGTTTTGTTTTTTTTTACTATTGCCCAAGCCATGCCCCAGCATGACCTGGGTGCACTAATCCTGTTAGGGGTACTATTTTTGAACATCATAAATCTAGGCTTTGGGCTATTTCTAGCCATTAAACATCCCATGGAACTTCTCATAACACTAAGGGTTTTTAATCTGCAGTTTCTGGCCAGACTCCAACTGGAATAATTACATTTTGCTTATTGTACCTAAATTCTCGTATGGAAGTATAAGACACCCTTTTACTGTATTATCTCCACAATTAAACTGTAATCTATAGAGTATGCTGTATAGCTTTTAACTTGGGAGAATGCCTGTGTTATATAATTCTATAAATTGGATTCCTGATCAAACTCAGTTTAGCCATTACGTTTTTTCCAGGTCTTTGAAATAATTTGTGTACAAAAATCAGGTCGATAAGTGCTAAATGTTATGCTGTCTTAAATCACAGGGAGTAGAACCCAGGAGCTGACCATAAGAGCCCCTTTTCTACCAACAGGAAATGAGAGCCTCTTTGCCTGAGTTTCATTATTGTTCACATGGTTGTTTGGGAATTTGGTTTCAACTCAGAAACACACCAAATGTTACAGGCAACTTGAATTCATTAGGTTCTTTTGATTATATGGGAACTTAAGAAGAATGAAAGCCTGGCCTTCTAATACACCATACCCACACGAGTGCCGTTTCCCGTTTATAGTTATAGGGGAGAAGAACACCAATTTCTCAAAGGTCTGGTCACCTAACGTTCAAAAGATAAACAAAATGATCTCACTAAGGAGTTCCTAAACTCTAAAAGGCCTTTAAATAGGCCAACAGCTGCTCTTGCCCGAGGAGGGCCTGGCAAGCATCTACTCTTGAGGTCCGGGGATGAGCTAGAGAACCCGAAACGCAGGCACCAGATGAGGGCAGCAGTGGAGGGCACTGTGGTGGAGACTGCTGGCTTTTGCCATTCTCAGCTTCACAGATGGGAAGGGCTCAAGTTGTCCCGACAAAACAGGCATGGGAATTGCAGCAAAGCCAGGGGAGAGGGCTTTTGACCTCATTACTACTCAAGTGGCCTGGCATCTCTGGGGCAGATTGGACAGACGACTGGTCCTTTTCAGCCAGGGCATAGGAAATGTGTGTTGTAAAACACCTAGACATATTTTCTGATTGCTATTCCTAATCAGATGACGCCAGGAGGTTCACGTGTCCAACCAGCTGTCCCAGGTGAAGCCTACATGATCCCCAGGTTGGAGCAATGAAACCACTGAGAGAACACATCCAGGCCAAGAGGGAATGGTGTCTCTTTGTAAGCCTTTTTAAAAACTCTTACACAGAGAAAAGAGAACTTGTGTATATCCAACCTGCATCCCTTTTCCACATGTGGAGCCTGGTTTCTTTATCCCATGCACCGCGACAATAGGAAACAGAAATCCTAGAGCCTTGAAATTCAGTTCATTTACACACTATTTTTCTCCTACTTACTTTTGTCTTATTACTATCAAAATAACATTCCTCGATGGCTAACCAGAACTCCACATGGAATAAATCTCCAAATACTGATGAAACAGACTTCTTTCTGCTCAATAGGACAGTAATTATTAGCATGTCTCACCAAATTCACATTCAGAGAGACTTGATCTAAGATTCTAAGCCAAGATAGCTTAGTAAAATAGGAACTAGTATATATTTGGTATTTTACTGTACATTCAATTCCAAGACATCTTACCCCTTCTCAAGAAAAATGTAACAAACTGTAAAACTATGAAAATTTATTTGGTGAAAGCCTAAGAATTATATTTCCAGTTAAGCTGTTTCTTCTTTTTCCCCCTTTTCAAATTTTGAAGGACTGTCTTTAAAACTGTTACATACCCAGAAGGGTTGGCAGAATTAGGACTGGAATAAAATAGGATATGATTTGTAAAATCATCTTCATATATTTGAATAAGGTATGCTTCCCCCTCACAAACTTACTTGGTAAGATGGCTTCTTATCACAGTTGTTAACACCATGGAGGCAATGTGCTATCTCTCTCAGTAATATTTGCATTTTTGGATCTCATTTCTAATTGTGGAATGAAATAATCTGTTCCAGATAAAAGAATTTTAAGTTTAAGCCCAGAAATTATTTTTGAGCTCCACTTGATCACCTTTTTTTGCTAGTTTGAAGGGAAAATTCACAGAAAGTAGTTTTTCTTGAGAGAATATTCTCTTCCTGCCAATTCTGCCTTACAAAACTCCATTGTTTTACATTATGTATGTTAATCGATGCACGTGGAGATTGTAGGGAGCTGGAAGGACTTAGAGCAAGTTTATCTAATCCAGTCCCCTCACCCAGAGATTTTAAAATAATAACTGTACAGCTGTCTTTAACCTAATCTTTGATACAAACAACTCACTGGTTCAGAATGGTCTTTCTCCATATGAATCTACCAGTGATGTGGTTAGTTACTGGCTCTAGTGTATGTGTCTTTATATCTAAACATGCCCCTTTGCATACTCTCAGGTACACAGACCCTCAGGTGATGCTACAGAAGCACCCACAGAGATTATGTGCTGTAATTTGTTTTCTCCAGTATGGTGATCAATTTGCTTTAGGCAATGCCTGGTCTCTAATCTCATCTCCTTATTGGCCAGGAGTCAACATGTGTGCAACAGCAGGCTGGGTCAAAGATAAAGCCATGACCCTTGAAAGGGAGAAGTTGACAGGGCCACGTGGGGAAAAGCTGCTGATCTGAGCTTCATTAGCACAGTGCTCTAACCAAGGAGTTAACCAGACACAGACAAACAAATAGCACACACCTATTTTAAGATGAATTCGCTTAACCATCATTGGCCCACTTTTCAACAAACGAATGTTAACGCATTATCAAGTTTCCAAGCAATTATTCAGACCATTAGAATATACTAGATTTCTCTTTTTTTGATGTGAATGAGCGCCCTAAGGAGAGGGGTGGAATTTATTCTTATTATTAGTAACAGACTTCACGTGGACTCAGGCATGATCTACAAGTCTTAACACTCCAAAGCTAGAGATCAGAGTTGCCCGTGACATGATGGAATTTGTTTTTTAATGATTGTATTTCATCTTAACTCATGCTGTCAGGTGGAGCCATGATGTCACCTAAATGTAGTTAAGCCATAAAAGGTGCCATATTCTCTTAGTAAAATATTATTAGCATTTTACTAGGCTCCTGTATCCTATAATAATATGCAAAGAGAGAATCCAGATCTTTAAATTTCTCTGTTTCTGTAATAGAAATAAAGCTAGCATGCATTCAAAAAAAGATTATCTCCAAATCTTAGTTGCCCCAGTCTTATATTTTGTTGTTTTCTATTGCAGCACATTTGCCTAAGAGGGTCATTTTAAGCAATATAGCACATAACATAGATGGCAGACACCTGTCGTTTGTCAGAGGTCCAGTAGCCCACAGCCATCCGTGAGATCTAATGCAAAGCTGCCCTGAACAGGACCCTGCGTGAAGGGTGAGGGAAGGGGAGGACTGCTCTAGGACCTTCAGTAAGCTTCGATCCCACAGAAAAGTAACCCACATCTTCATCACAGTTGATGTCTCTGGAGGGAATCTGGAGGATAGTTCCGGTGCTCTAGAAGACCCCCTGTGGTCTCAGTTACCAGAGACAGCAGGCATCATAATGGACAATTGCATGTTAATCAGGGGTATAGAACACAACCTTACATGTAGTAAGTGCTTGAAAAAATTTGTTTATTTCAGAATATCACATGCTTAACAACTTAGTCTCCATTATTATCATCTTCATTCACTTTTATTCCAAATACACCAAAAGTCCAGCCGGAGCTGATCTCTTGGAACCTAACTATTTCCTGAGTCTAGAAATACAGTGAGTCATATAGCAAGCTTAGAAACAGAATGCAGATCTATTTCGGATAGTATTCTAAATCTAGATAATAATTACTTAAATTCATCCTCAGTATACACTGGGGGGGCAAGAGAGAAATTCAACAGGTATGATAAAGATGGACCAAGGGAACAACAGTTTTTGAGATTTCTTGAATTCATTTCTATCAATGCAGCTTCATTACTTATAATTATCTATATAATAAAGAGCCAGGGTCGTAACCACCATTAGGACTGAAGGCTCTACCAGAGCAGAAGTCATTGCTGGGTTGCCAAGGTGACCCAGTACTAACTGAGGTGCTGCAGGCGCCCCAACCCAGCACTGACTGCCTAGGGGGCTGCAGATCAGGCCTGGAGAGAGGTCTGCAGAGAGAGAGGCAGGGGCTGATCCGTAGACTCTGTCGTAGCCATTGATCAGAACTTGCCTCTCTGTCTCTCCGGGCCTGGCCAACAGCTGTGCCTCCGCTTCTCTCCAGGCCTCCACCAGGGCTGCTGATCAGCCTTGCCTTTCTAATCAGGCCCCTTTGATAGGCCCAGAGATGCTGACTGGCATAGAAACTAATCAATCAGAACCAAATCTGGGTGAATGTAAGGAGCCTATGGCTGCCTAGGAGGGGGAGCTTTTGATGCTGACTGGCATAGAAACTAATCAATCAGAACCAAATCTGGGGGAATGTAAGGAGCCTATGGCTGCCTAGGAGGGGGAGCTTTTGATGCTGACTGGCATAGAAACTGATCAATCAGAAACAAATTGGCTGACAGGGGAGGGCAGTTAGGGGTGATGGGGCCAGCAGGGGAGGGCAGTTGGGGGCGAGATCAGACTGGCAGGGAAGAGCAGTTGGGGTCTCGATCAGGCTGGCAGAAGAAGGCAGTTAGGGGCGATCAAGCAGGCAGGCAGAACAAATTGGCTGACAGGGGAGGGCAGTTAGGGGTGATGGGGCCAGCAGGGGAGGGCAGTTGGGGGCGAGATCAGACTGGCAGGGAAGAGCAGTTGGGGTCTCGATCAGGCTGGCAGAAGAAGGCAGTTAGGGGCGATCAAGCAGGCAGGCAGAAAGGTTAGGGGTGATTAGGCAGGCAGGCAGAGAGGTTAGGGGCAATCAGGCAGGCAGGCAGGTGAGCAGTCAGGAGCCAGCAGTCCCAGATTGTAAGAGGGGTGTCTGACCATTGGTTTAGGCCCGAGGGGTCCCCGATTGGAGTGGGTACAGGCTGGGCTGAGGGAACCCCGCCTCCGTGCATGAATTTTGTGCACCAGGCCTCAAGTTTGATATAAGATTACTCTACAGATCAAAAAGGAGTGAGGGAACAGACAATACTAATAACCAATAATTCAGATAATGAAAATCTGACCACTATGCAAAATCCATTGCTTAATTTGCATGCTATGCCCCGTTTTAGCTGAGATTGTCCTGTTCACAGTTTCTCGCATGGGAAATAGCAGGAGGCCAGTGGTCGGCAAACTGGTTAGTCAGCAGAGCCAAATATCAACAGTGCAACGATTGAAATTTCTTTTGAGAGCCAAATTTTTTAAACTTAAACTATATAGGTAGGTACATTGTTATTAACTTAATTAGGGTACTCCTAAGGCTTAAGAAGAGCCACACTCAAGGGGCCAAAAAGCCACATGTGGCTCACGAGCCGCAGTTTGCTGAGCACGGCACTAGGCTCTTTGTGCATCAGAATGTCCACTGGTTCAACCAGCGATAAAAGACCATTCATTTGCCAATAAGGAACCAATAAAATTCTTCCTCCAAAATTTTTCAAGGAGATACATTTAGATGGTGGTGGTCACTAAACCTGATGGATCATGAATGGAGTCAGGATTGGTGATTATGTTGAGTCATGCTTAGAATAGCTAAACTGAGAAACCCTCTCAAGTTAGAGGCTTCCCATCTCACAGTGGACTTTTTCATGAAATTGAAATATCTCCAGAGCTTGGAGTGTTCAATTCCAGAAATATCGAAACTTTTAAAAAAATCTTTCAAGCTAATGAATTGATAAAGGTCTTACATGTGGAGCGATAAAGACAAGTTTTGAAATTCAGGAACAAATTAAATCTAAAAATCTAAAAAATTAAATGTATTTAGTGTTTCTCTTAAATAATTACATCTATGTATGTAATGTGAAGGCTACAGGGATAGCACCAAAGACAATTCCCATCTAATTTTGTAAAAGTCATTTGGGTGTTGGATTTATGGTAAGCACTAACTGTTAGTATACTTCTTCCTGCACTGTAGTTTATTGGGCAATTAAAACTTCTGTGACAAGACGCTAACCAAGAGGATCAGGAAGAGAAGTACTCATAGACCCTCTACCTAAATTAGAGATAGTTGCAATGTCATTGAAATGATGTATGATGTGCACATTATTTTCCAGAAGTAACACCAGCACCAGGCATTTGCAAATGTGCCAAATTCTCCAAACCTTCTACACAGGGAAAATGTTTTAAGATTGGAATAGAAAACTATTCTTTAAACTAAAAACAGCCTTAAAAATAATTACATGCCTACTAGCAGAGAATGATACATTACACTTGTTCATGCTTTTTATACATTTTCAGTGACTGACGAGAAGATTACAGGTAATTTTTCCTTTCCATTGATACTAGTAAAGTTGCATTCTGGCCATACAAGTCAGTCTGGAATAAAATAACTTGAGTGTAATCTGGAGTCAAAACAGGTGCTGAGAGAATGCAGCAGCTAAGATGTTAGACTGAAAACTAAGAGGGGGAGGGGAAGAGAATCATAAAGACCAGTTTATGCCACTGGTAACACAGCTGTGCAAAATAAAACTCAACTGTGATCAAAATTGCAATTGACAACCTGAAGACAAACGAAAGACCAAGAGACAGACAGCTCGTTGAGAAAGCTTGGCACCCATGAGTTTAGCCAGAGCTCTGTGCAAGGAAAATAGAATGCAGATGGGGAGAAAAGCAGCTGAGACGTAGTAAGAGAAGGAACTGTAAACATCAAATCCATCAGGTAAACTTCAAGGCATTGTGGTGGGCGTGAGACTGTGCCTGCTGGACTCAGAACTGGTCTGGGAATCAAGCAAAGTTCCCACCACCTACAGCGTAAACATAACTTTCACACATAGCCACACAGTTCGCACGTCAGTGACATTGTTGTTACCACTGTCTCAGGTGAATTGCAGTTTGCTCTAAGAATACCCTCTCACCAGTCATCCCAGTCCATGTGTTCTTTCATAGTGACAATGGCACTACCAACCTCCCAAGCAAAGAAGCATTTTTGACAAATTACCCACATACGAATTCTATTGCTATTTCTCACAATTCTTAATTTGGGGTGGGGTAGGGGATGGAGTCTCTCCATTTCTAGGGCCTCTTTGTTTTTGTTTAGCCAGGGACTGGCAAAGTCATATATACTGTACCGATCATTTTAATGTAAAGTTATTCCAGAGACTTCCCAAGAGGGTCCTCCCTCCCCCACCCGCCCCTGCTTTGAAAATCTTAAAAATTTTAACAGTTGTTTGTGGACAACTAGTACAATTTCCCTATTCTGTAGGAAACCTGGATTAATCAGACTTAATCTTACTGTCTAGTGTGGGAGAGATCTGGCTAGAAAGTTTTTATAATATTGATTCACAAATACTTCTATTAATCTATACTCTTATTTGATGGAGAGACACACATAACACCTCTTCTTCATGATAGTCTTACACATATATAAAGATAATAGTCATCTCTTTAATTAATCTTCTCTTCTATAGGGTTAAATTATCCTGCTTCCTTCTCTCATTTGACTACAATATTTTTCACTATTCTAGCCATTCTCTTCCACACACACTTCTTCCTGCCAATGCCCCTTTTCAAATGTGCAGTTCAGACACAATATTCTAGTGTCATCCAAGCAATGCTAAGAACCAGGGGATTATAAATTCCCCCTAAATAGATTTTTTAAACCTATATAGGCTAAGATCTTGCTAACTTTTCTTTATTTTTTTTTAGAGAGAGAGAGGAAGGGAGAGAGAAAGAGAAACATTAATGTGAGAGGGAAACACTGATCAGCACACTCCCTACTGGAGGTTGAGCCTCTAACATAGGCATGTGCTCTTACTGGGGACATAATCAGCAACCTTTTAGTACATGGGACAACACCCAACCAACAGAGCCACACTGGCCAGGGCTTACTAGGTTTTAATAGCTACATTATACTCTCAGCTCATATTGAATATGTCATCAACTGAAGCTCCAGCTTTTTTTTTACTTTTCTACATGATCAATATCTATTATTTTTCATCTTCTGAAGATAACCATGTGGATGTAGGATGATTATAACTTAATGTTCAAATATGAACCAAAAGAATAATGCAAAATCAATAGATGGACCCGTGCTGAACCTAAAAACTTAATTAATGATGGTTAACCTTTACCAAAGAATGCTAGATATCATTTGTTTGACTTACTTTCATCTCACTGGAGCAAAGACAATCCAAGGGTGGCAGGGGCAGGAGCAGGGTTGGGGAGAGGTTGAATAACATGTACACAGTACAGGTGATAGGGATGTGTCAAAAGAATGGCAGGATTTTCAGTGGATAGAATAAAATCCATACAGATTAATAGGAAATGTGTGGAAAGATAAACTTCAACAATATTACAGGGAATCTTAAAAAAACAGACAGTGGTACTTTGTCTTTATTCAATACACATTGAAAGGAATTTATTAATATTTGAGCAAGTCAGTGACATAATAAGATAAACAACTAATATTCATTTAGCAAAGAGATAGTATCGAGTAACTTTTTTCAGATATCATCTCATTTAATCACAACGCTGCTCTAGAATGGTTCGATGGTGACAAGAAAGCTGGAGTCAGAGCTGTTATAGGAAGAATCCAGACTGGGAGAGGCCATATGAACTAAAGTGGTTTCCAGCGAAGAGATAATGAAGCCTTTAACCAGCAAAGTGGTGGCTACAATAAAGTAAAGAAAAGACAAAATGCAATTGACAGTGAAAAGGAAGTAGCTGGATTTGGTAACTGATTAGATGTGGGAAGCAAAGAGTAAAATAAATCAATCAAGAACACACAATCTTAATATTAGACCTAGGAAAAGGTAGTTCTCTTAATAGTAGGAAGAAAATAACAAGGAGAAAAGCTGGGACTTGTCTATGGTGTTGGAAAATGATGACTTGACTTTGGATGGATTATCATGAATGTGTCTCTGAGACATCCAGATTAAAAGGTTCCAGGTCAGAGAGTTGTAAATTATGTGTGGCACTTGAGAGTCATATTGATATTGGAGGGATTGAAAATATGAAATGTCTAGATCAAGTTATAGGAATAAATAAGAATTCCAAAAGAGAAATGGGAAAAAGATAAAGGCTTGGGGTATTAAGAAGAACTGTCAAAAAAAGTAAAAACACCATCAACAATATGGGAAGGAAACTCATATTGAGCTGTCAATGGCAATAAAGCGGGGAAAATGGGGCAGAATATGAGAGCAAGCAGGAGGATTTGATGCTGCAGAAAGTCTGAAATGATACAGCTCCTATATGATGGGCCAGGTAAGGGCCAGCTCCTGCGATGGGCCCAGGTGAGGTCACTTGGCCACATTGGTACAAACTCTCTAGAAAAAGCTGGAATCTACAGTTTGATTTCTTCCCAGCACTAGGAGGACTGATCAATTTGCTGGTGCTGGGAGGAAGTTCTTTGGAGCAACAGAATACTGGTGTAGTTCAGAGGAGCATTAGCAATGTTCAGGATTAAGTGTCCTACTGGAGGAGCCAAGACAAAGTGATACTGAGAGATCCAAAAGGTAGAGACATTGGAGTCACGTTCCAGGGGTGTGCTATCAGGGGTTCGGAGAATGCTCCTCATTAGACTACAGTATGGGGGTGGTGGTGGAGGAATTCTACTCTCTGATGGGCAGTGGCAGCAACAAGGCAAATTTTAAATATTAGAGGACATAGTATCCTAAAATGATTCTAAAACATAGATTCCAGTACAAGCAGGAAAATTAAAAGGCATAAATTGGGCAATTATTATCAGAATTTTAAGGCTAAAAGAGCAGTAAGAATGATTAGTTGGCCCTAGCCAGTTTGGCTCAGTGGATAGAGCATTGACCTGCGGACTGAAGGGTCCTGGGTTCTATTCCAGTCAAGGGCACATACCTTGGTTGCAGGCCGGGCCCTGGTCGGTATATATACGGGAGGCAACCAATCATCGATCTTTCTTTCTCTCTGTCTTTCCCTCTCCCTTCAACTCTCTCTAAAAATCAATGGGAAAATATCCTTGACTGGGGATTAACAACAACAACACAAAAGAATAACTCATTGTTTTAATCTCAGAGCACTGGACTAGAAGTCCCAAAATTTCTACCTAGGTTTAGGGAGGATTCTGAAATCTGAGGCAAGTTTAAACCTGAAGGCTTTTCCAATGGCTACAGCTATGAAGACCTTTTGGATCACAGAGATTGAATTTGAGTATAATAACGCATAGGAGTGCCTTCGGAAATAATGGGTTCAACTAGGATGTATGGTAGCTGGTGTGAAAGCCAAATTGCAAAGGAAGGAATGAAAAAAAAAAGAATGTAGTTCATGGAAACAACTAAATCTGATGGAATTTTGCACTAAAAGAGAGAAAAAGTAGGAAAAGAGAGGGAAGGAAGAAGTTGAGGAAAGTATTAATGTCCAGAAAAATGTTTCAATTTGTATCTCTAGCTGATGGAAATAAAGACACCTATAAAAAAAAGAGAAGGAGACAATAGAAACAGGAATCGTCCATGAAATTACGGAGTCCCAAAGTAGAAGAGAATGGCATAGACAAAGTGTGCCTGTGCCCAGAACCCATTTGAAGCCACAGCCTCACAGAAGAGGCCCAGGGTGGTGAGAGCACTAGGCTGAGTCTGAAGGCCCACACATTAGTCCTAATGCTGTCTGCAATCCACCATGCAAGCCTGGGCAAGTGCGTCTTCTCCCAGAGCCTCTGTTTGCTCAGAAGTAGGGGAGATGGCCTAGATCCTTCTAGCTGGTAACCGATCAGGAACAAGTAGACCATAGAGATGTGAAGGGGAGAAGAGCAAAGAGAAAGGAAGATCTGATTAGGCTCCATGTTCTCAGGAAATCAGCAAACATCATGACCTAATGATGGTGATGGTGAGGGCATCACGGGGGTTGCTAGAATAGAATGAGAATCCGCTGAGGAAACACCGGAGCAAAGAAAGGCCATGAGGGACCACTCTGCACAGTAGCTAAAACCTTTGCAGTCGTGCCAGTTCTAAATTCTGGCTCAGCCACTAATAAGTTCTGGGACCTTAGACCGACTACTTAATCTCTCAAAACCTGTTTTCTCATCTAAAAGATGAGAATGATGGTTCCTTTGTGATTGGTATAAGAAAGTAAGATACTAATGAGGAATTCAATAATGTAATGTATGGATAGTACGTATTCTATAAAAGGGCCTATAGGTGTGCTCAAACAAGTTCGGTGCAGTTGAAATAAGTAAGAGAAAGACACAGCTGAGGATAAATAATAAAAATTCATAGTGGTCCCTAGAGTTTCATAACTTGTCCTCCTACTGTCATCTTGAAGTGAGAGTAGATAAGGCAGGTAATGAAAAGGATTTTATAGTATGGTAGAAGCAGAGGAGGCCATTGAAGGGCTTCTGGAAGGCAGGTGCATGACTGAAGGTCTGACCACAGGCAGAGAAGAAAAAGGGAAGGGTCCTTTGACTGGGAGACCAGGGCAACTTCACAATTCAGGAGGCCAAAGGTCAAAGGAATGTGAGTGTCTGGTCCAAAAGGGATTGGATGAGGCAAGTGGGTTAGAGCATGTGGTTAGGAAAAGGAAACACAAGTGTAAAGAATTGAAAGGGGTCATAGAGAAAAACTTAAATTTTAAAAAAGGCAAAGCAAGATGCAAAGAAAAATTCTGGAATGATATATTTTAAAAACTGTGTTTTCTGGCAAACCAATGCTATTGTATAATGTTTTATACTTTTAGACTATTTTGCCACCTATATGTATAATTCATTCAATCGAAATATTGAATAGTGAGAAAGCACAATAAAACACAGATAGAGGCTCTGGAATACAAGTGGCTCAGAATATGGTGTGGCTCCTTAAGTCCTTCTCTGGAAGAGGAAGGAGAGTCAAGGTCCCTGGAAATGCCAAGGCCGAGAGCCCTCGCCCTGCCCTGGCACCGCTTGCCTGCCTTATTTGAAGAGGCATCCACAAGTATTTTAGGTCTGATGATAGGATAACCATAGAGTACACCAAGTGAAAAACACCACCTAGATTCCTGGTAACTTGCAGACCACTTACTCAGTGCCAGGCACTGTCTGACACTATCCTAGTCAATCCCCACCATAAGACCCGGAGAAATGGACTGTGGTTTTGTGCATTTTTTAGATGAAGTGAAGCACAGAGATGTAATGTCACTTCCTGAACTCACTGAGCCAGGCAGAGCCAAGGCTGACTCCTCGCCACATGCATTTAGCTGTCACATTATAGAGACATGTCAAAATAGAGACAAAATAGTTTCATGCTTTTAATTTGAAAGATAATTATTTTTTTTCTCCTAGTATTTCACTCTGTGCGATTCTACAGCCCCATCTTTGCTGCATAACTTCTGGTATTTGCTTGTAATTTTAGAATCTTCTCTGGAAGGATGTGTCTGCAGGTCCAAGGTGGAAAAATAGAAAGTAGGACGGGAACTTCAAAATGTTGAACCAAGTTGTGCAGAATCTCAGTGTTTTGAGGTGGTGAATATTGAAAAGCTCAGCAGTCAAGTCCTGGAATTGTAATTGTAGCTTGGTAACACTATTAAATATGTGCACTGTGGTCTTTTTGACAATTGCATTAATGCCTTTACAAAGGCTTCAGAAGTTCCATCAGAGAAGCATGGATGCTTGTTTGATCTATTTATTACTCTTAAGTGTTCAGAGAACTGTCCCTATTTCCTAATTAACACTTTTAAAGATAAAAAGCCATGTATTAAATCAATCTGAATGATGGTTGTTTGTGAATCCCACAAGATAAGGCAATTTGCATGTTCACTTTGTACTTACAAACTACATCTGCACATCTCCAAAGCAGTCCCTTAGAATGTAACCCTTTGGTGAGTGTTTGTAACTTGAAAGAAAGTTTGGTCTGCTACAGAAGCAGTGCCAGTTATCTAAAGGGCTTGGTTACCAAACATGATTAAGACACAAAGATATTGGCCTGTTCTTTTGCATGGTTGGCTATAGAATTGGAGGAAACGACTTTTAAAACATCCAGGATTAGAGAGTATTACCTTTTTATGGGGAACTCCGGCAACTCATTTCCCCGAACAGTTAACTGCTTTCAAAGTAGCCAGTTGCCACTCACTTGGGGTAAAAGTCCTTTGATATGAATTAAATAGCTTGCTGATGAAATGCACCTTTCAGCGACCTGTTTGAGTTGCAGTGGATGCTGTAGCCCACTCCGTGATGTGAATTCCAGCATTATTGCTAAGTCACAGCGGTGATTTATTATTGGATTTTCCGTACTGGTGAGTCAGCGCTGGAAGATGTTTACCAAATTAGACTTTCAAGAACAATGGCTCTGCTCTCATTAAATAGAAGCCTTTGTTGCCGATAGAGGCTATTATTTCCACATGGTTATGATGTGGTGTGTTCACACTTGGGGCACTCATCAGATAGGGTTTCTTTGCTTTTGCAGGATCTGTCTTCATTGCGCTTTACGTGCTCAATCAACTTTGAAACCATGTGTAAAAGCCCCAGTCTTCAAAATTCTAAAAAGGATCCTTTATCTTCTCTAAACAGTTCAACCTGTGCTTTTCTTTTGCCAAATGAGTCAAGAACCAGAAATATCATGTTGGCTAGTGAAAATGATATCAGATTTTTCTGTTTCTTTTTTCTTTTTCTAACAAAAAATAGAAACCAATGCCTTATGTCAATCGGCCTCTCATGAATGGCTCTATAAAAGTGAAACCTGAAAAATATTATTGGGGCACTGGTGAGATTGTGAGAATATCATGCTGACTTTTCCTGGGGAAAAACAGAGGACTTTTCAACAAATTAATTTATTCAACAAGTATTTGTTGACCACCCATTGCATGCTGGGTGCTCTTATTCTGTTACAGGTGCTGCAGACATAAATGTGAGCATGAAATGCTTGTCTTCATGGAACTTACTTTCTAGAAAAGAAAATATGCATTAAACAAGTAACGCAAATATATAGAGCAGCGGTTCTCAACCTGTGGGTCGCGACCCCTTTGGCGGTCTAACGACCCTTTCACAGGGGTCGCCTAAGACCATCCTGCATATCAGATATTTACATTATGATTCATAACAGTAGCAAAATTACAGTTATGAAGTAGCAACAAAAATAATTTTATGCTTGGGGTCACCACATGAGGAACTGTTTTAAAGGGCCAGAAGGTTGAGAACCACTGATATAGAGTAATGTCAGCCCGTACTTGATATTGGTGCTAGATTTGTCCGCTGAAATTAAAGTTCTTTAAACTCCAGCAATGCTTGCTTACCCCAAGACTGGTTTTGAGCTTACTCTAACAAGGAGAAGCTTTTAGTATAATACACCTCTAATATGGCAACTGCTGCCTATGAGCTCATGCCCAGCTCTCATATTGTAGGTTCAATGACAAGTTCTCTCTAATAAAATTAGCACGTTCCAGCCCCTTACATTCTGCATCTAAGTGTGAATGGTCGGAGGATGCTTCACTGCTGACAACTTGGGGCATGTTACATTGTGATCCAGCTCATAAAAGAAGCAACTGGACACTTTCTGGGGCCTTGTCTATGACTATTATTAGGTGATTAACAAAATCATTGGTCTTTTCCTTTTATTGTGTCATGATTACAGTGAAACTGAGTATGGACACATACTCAAATCATGTTAGTAACTCAAATCCCAAAGCAATGGACTCAGGGTTTGGCTTTTGTTCCCACTGCAAAACACATGGCAAAGGATGTTCACACGTGAGACATAGTTTCTTGGATGGTTAAGGATTCTACAGTCCCCAGGATGTTAGCCTACCTCCACCCCCTTCTTATTCACCCAAGAATGCAAATGGAAATATCGGTGAGTGGGAATAAAGTATTATAGGAGTAACCTTGCGTCCTCTGCTCTAATGTATGTTTAAGTAAATCAGTTGTGAATGATTATTAATCACAACTTACTTATGAAGCACGTCCCAAAGAATCGCATTGTGCGTGCCGCCACAGCGCACTTAGAACCATCGACCCAGATACACGGAATTCTTTTCAAGTTAGATAACCACATGTGCTCTGAATTTTTAGAAATTCATTATGTAGTTAAATACCAATAACCAAAGCCAACCAGCGTCATAATTTAAGCACTTAATTTGCTTTATTACTATCGTTTTCTCCTACTTGGCTTCCTTTCTCTCTTCCATATGAAAGATTTGCTGATAGAGGGGGGCAGGGTAGGTGGTTAGCTCTCCCTAAAGCAGGTACTTCCCTCTCCCTGCAGCGCGCGCCTTTCAGACCATCACTGACAAGGTGTTGATATGTGGAAGTAGTTACCTCAGGTCGACTGTTCCTGCAGCCAGGCTGGGAGCAGTCACTTCAATGGAAAGCTCTGTGGTCCCTGCCAGCTTCTCTGGTCCACAGATGTCTCAGGATGCAGCCCCCTTTCCTGGTTGCAATGTTGGGATTCGCAAATGATCAGCACACCAGAGTTGTTACTGCCCTTAAGGTGGACCTCAACCAAAGGTAGGAAACTTGACGGCTTCAGAAAAATACTTTGTGATGCTTGAAACCCTCCAAAAACGTTTGAAGAATGTCTTCCTTTGTGATTCAGATGGGGTCGTTTTGTTCTTCCTGTGAATGGATCTTTTGCTTATTTGGGGGTAAATGTGGTTTTACATACTGTAAGTTTAACCATAAATCCTTCTGAAAATGCAAACTGAAAGCACACTTTCCTTCTCATTAAATTCCATTATCCCCAAAGAAAGATCTGAGTGTAACTGTAACAGGATCTGAGCAGCCTGCAAACCAGAGTGCAGGCTGCCTTGTAAACAGTACAACATGAGATCTTTGGGAAGGTCTGTCTCCATTCTGACTCCATACGCAAGTGCTGTGCGAAGTCAAATCTGCGCATTAGGCTAGAGGTGTAAACCCCAAATAGCAGGATTGTGTGGCTTTGTGGCAATTTTTTAAATTATTGTGAGACAGGAAACATGTCCAATAGAAAATAAAATCATTGAACATGATTTCTATAGAATAATGTGGCTGCTCTTTGATAGGGAGTGTTATTGGAGCTTTCTTTCCCACATTTTCATGGATAAATGAAAAAAAAAATTTTTTTAAAGTTTAGGATGTACATGGGCACTAAGGAAAATCTTGGCATAAAGCCAATTTTTGAAATTCAGCGAAGGGAATGGAAATCTAAGAGCAGATAAATGAAAGGGAAAAACAAGAAGAAAGAAGAAAGATATGGAATGGGAAGGAAGCAAATGCTGAACAGGAGAGGAGGGAGGAAGGGAGGAAGGGAGGCAGGAAGGAGAGAGACTAGAGAGGAGGCTAAAACATGGGGAAACTGCCAGTGCCGCTACCTCCACACACAGAGCTTTCCGAGTGGACCAGCAAACAGGAGGCTCAGGTGTTCCCGTAATGGTGATACACTGGGACAACTCACACTGTTAAATGGGCCTCACACTCTCGTTTCTGCCTGTGTGATGGTACAGGAGCACACTGTGCGCATGCGGGCTACCACAAAAAGATGCCAAAGTAAGCACGTAAGGATGGAGGACTTGGGACCTCCTTCTGTCTGGCGCTCCTCTGATACTGATCATGGAATCTGTGCATTTATATTTGATATGATATTCATGAGGCCCATTTGGTACATGTTTAGGTTGAATAATTTTAAGAACATGCCACAATTTTTATGAGAAAATCCTTTTTAAATGTGGTAAAGAGTCAATGTGGGTTTTGTTTTTTTCCCCCATGGAGAAGTAGTTTAAAGCTTAAATATTCAAATTCAATTCACCATCCTCAGGATTAGAAGTCAGCAAAATGCTGAGATAATGAGGCAGAACTCGAAAAAGGGAAGCCATTTCCGTGGAGGTGAGGATACAGATCTTGGGAGAACAGCTTAGGATATTGCAGAAGACATGCAATGAAAGAAGATAGATACTTAGTCCTCTTTCACCTGGAGAAGTAAAACAAACCAAGCAGCCATGTCTTAAACTAACTATAGTATATGAGCATTTGTTTCATGAAAATATTTACAAAAGGGTATACCATATCTGAATGTCTGCAAGAGAAAATCACCCTATTCATTGCAAACTTATTTTGTACTGAAGACCTCTGGTTCCACTGTGGATGTTTTTGTCAATGGAGACAAGGTTGGAGAAAAGTTCTCCATCTCCATAATAATAGTGACCACAGGTTGGAAATTAAGGTTTCTAAGATCTTGGCCTAACTCATATCCATGTTTCTATTTCTCCAACATAAATTATTGATTCTTTTGAGTCTCCATTCATCAATCTCAAAATAGAGAATCTAGAGAAAATGTGTGTCTTATGGATTTGCCTATCTGCACTATTATAGAGCAATCCTGGCCCACATGTAAAGATATACTTAAAGAGAATTTAAATGTGAACAGATTCATATGCACCAGCATACATAATGGAAGAAAGGAAAAAGAAAAAAATGTTATGCACTTTTTTTCTACAAAGCATCACTTCTTGCATGAATAGTATTTGGGATATTCTTCCTTAAGTGACATTCATTCTTTTATCAGTTAGTGCACTAAGAACAAAGGATGCTGTATTTCTAATATTCATGACTTTTTTGTGTTTATTCCTGCTTAACCACAAAGTTACTTGAGTTGCAATATGTTGACTGCTCACACTGTCCAATAGCTAAGCCCCACTGCTAGGAAGCGTGAGTTTGGGACAAAGGTGGATGCTTTTATATAAAGGGCACCTGACCCCATTCAGGGGTGGCAAGGAGGTCGAAAGGGAGGCCTTACTTATTGTATCCTCGTTTGATAATCACCTCTATGCAATGTATTTACATCTAACGTTTAAAGGCCTGTGTGCATCCTCCAAGGGCTAAGTAATGTCATTTTCCTTTGTGGTGTGTTATTGTTATGCCTCTATACCAGTTCTGCCAAAAATCCCCCATCATTCCTTCTTCATTAAATAACAGCAAACCAGGAGGGTTAGTTCTGCATCACTACCTCAATTTCCTCATGAAAAATTGTTCTTCTTTCTTGGGGTCTGTAAGCATCCAGGCCAATATCACTCATGTCTTATGTAACGAAAGGAAATAAAGGCGACATAAAGGCAACGTGAAGGGTCATCTGGCTTCACCTGCTTATGCCGGATACCTCTGTGATCTGCACAACTCAGACCACAGGCCTCCTTTCACTGCACCATCAGTGGTTTCCTTGTGTCCCTATAAATGGCAGCACAAGGCTCCTGAACCTGAGAGTCACCTTAGTCCTAGCTCCTTGCCCAACCTGCTCTGAGAGTTAGCCCAAGAACCTCACCAGTTTACGACATGACGCGAGCCCTTGCTAAGAGCCTTCTTTGTCCCATGCAGTCTTAATTCTCTTTTAAACCTATACACAAAAGACAGCTGGCGCGTGGATGTAGTATTTTCCTTGCATGTCAGAGTGCTGAGTTCCTAGGGTGTCATCAGTACAGCGGCATCCCACAGAGTTCCCTGGGGACAGTCCCACCGCTCAAACAGGTGCTGGGCCCAGAGACCGAGGCCAGTCCTCACTCCCCCAGCCCTTTCCATTACAAGAATGTTACACAGCTTTGATGAAAAAGTTGAGATTCACTGAACTGATGAATGTCAAATAAGTGGGAAAGGAACGGAGTGGTTTCAGCGCTGATCTGTCATCAGTGGATCAGATGGCGACGTGCTCGTTGCTCGCCCGGCTCCTGCCTCCCTCCGCTCAAATGCACCAAAGGAAGTGCCCATTTGCTGACTAGAAATTCACAGTCGAGGTCGACTGGTGATGCAGTGCAAAGAGGCCTGTTGGTTCCTCTGCTCACGGATAAGCCAAGCAGCCTTCACCTTTACATGGCTCCATATGTAATTACGTGATATCTGGAAATAAAGTTCAGTCACAGTTCACTAAAAACCTGTTCCCCGCCTAAGAGAGAGAGAGAAAAAGGGGGGGGGGGACTTAACAATCAGTAACACTCAATAAATAAATAAATAAATAAATAAATAAAAATAACAACTCCGTGACAGGTTACAATGTGAGAGCATGTATTTAAGGGGAAATTATAATAGATTAAACTAATTATGACACAAATATTAAGTTTTTAAGGGGTGGGTTTTTTTCCATTTCATCATAAAACCTTAAGAAGTTACGGATGAACTTTAAGCAAACCAAAAAAAAAAAAAAAAGGCTGAACCCAAGGAAGGCACGGTAGCTACTGTCTTGAAAACAAAACCATCTTTTCGTCCCGGCCATTTGTCTGAATTCTTCCTCCGGGCAAGCTGGACAGCTGCACTGGTAGGTTTTTCAGTCATGGGTTGTAAGCCCCACCTGGCTAGATTTGTTTAGCAGACAGCTGGCAGAATTAAATGAAAAGAATGGGACACAAAATGCTTCCCTAAAAAAAAAGCTGAGAGAATACTTTTTGGCTGTTTTAGCTTTGTTGGAGGTTTATGGTTTTCTACTTTTTTTTTTCTTGCCTATATTCACACACTACTCTATGTGAATATATCTTGTAGATATTTTCTCTCAATTATAACACCCTGATTGGGGTAAAAAAAAAAAAGCAGCATAAATGAAAATATCAAGTAAGCATGTCTTGAACGACTTTTTTTTTAGTTAGAAATACCAATTTGCAGTTTATAGAAGTCCCCAAGAATGACATCAGTTTTAAATTAGCATTTTTTTTTATTTCTACATTTTCTTTTGCTATTTTTTAAGGCCAATAAAATAGATTTTCTTCATCTGGAATGTTCTTTCTAGCTTAAAGATAAGAAGGAGTCTAAATTGTGGGAATGGCATCCTTCTGCATCTGTTTCTCTCTCAAACCTATCAAATATCTAACTTTTGGCATGACTGCTGGCTCCGACAGGGGGATGACATAAACCAGCTTTGTGGTTACATGTTTCACTTTTAATCTCATGGAAATAAAAATCAGCACTGAAATGTCCCTTTCCATGTGACAGTGTGGGACTCTTTTCCAAAAGCCCCGGCAGAGGGCCGGTGACCTGGTTAAGCTGAACACACAGCGCATGCAGAAGTGTCCTGCATGTTTATGCTAAAAAGGCGCAAGGCAAACCTGCCTTCCTTAGAGCTTTGTTCCTATCCGAAGTGCGGACAACCAACAACGGGAACTGTATGACTCAATGGCAGCAAGTTGCCAAAGAAGGACAGCAAATGCACGCCAGGATGGGGGGAAGAGGTCGCTCACTGAATAACCACATCTCTCCTGTGTATTTTGCCTCCTTCTATAAATGCGGCAGGACTACTGGAATACCTCACCCATCATGGTTCACTTTTTAGCACGGGGAGAACCCAGGCTTTTCACTAGACACAGTAAATATAGTATGCGAGGCTCAAAAAACCCAAAATGGTTTGGACATGATCCTGATTGGAGGAACTCCATGAAAATAGATCCCAACTGCTTACACGAGTACATGAGCAAGGGGGAGGGGGCCTGCTTCTTTTAAAGGCAGCAGGGCAGAGAAACATTCATGCTGATAGCCCCGCCAGCACCTATGACATGACAATGATCTCCCACTACAGCAAATGGAAAACTATGGAGCAATTCAAGTCTATTTATACAGCCCAAGGAAACGTTCTGAAAATGAAGGACCAGGCCAGGAAACAAACTCTTTAATTCATTACCTAATACTTGCTTTCCAGAGCAAAAGCCTGACTTGGCCCCTCTCCACCCAGCCTATAAAATCTCTACATCTCTCCATGCAACGTAGACTTTCTGGAGCCAGGCGTGATCTGTTCATCGCAGAGGACTGAGTCTCCCTCAGCACTGTATCAGTATCATACATTTCAAATACGAGGGAGGCCTGGGCAGGCTAATCCCCTGGGCCCAAGTTAAACCAAGTGGGGTCTCTCGGGAGGCTGTTGGCATAAAGCAAAAAGGCACTGTTACTGTATATGCTTTCACATGCTTAGCAAAGTGGGTCCTCATCAAAGACTAAGAAAACAGGCATGGGGAGAAGGGAGGAGTGAGGTCACTCTAGGTTTCTGCCTGACCCTTAGAGACAATCCAATCTTGGCTGTCATCTGACAGTGTTCTATTTAGTTTGATAGATACAATTACATCTATCTGGCCAGATAATTACAGTGCTGTGCATCTTCCATGTATCGGTGGCTTAGCAGAATTAAGAACTATAAAATCCTTTTGTGTGTGCTACGGGGGCTTTCTTTTCCTCCCCTAATACAGCTTTCCTCTCACCCTCTTCCCCTGCCCCAGGAAAAGAAAAGGGAGAGAATTCCCTGTAAATTGTAGCTTCTGCATTATTTTGTAAACGTTTCATAAGAATCCATCAAGTCTGTCTTAGATCAACTTGCATCTCAGCCAACTTCTTTACTGAAGAAAATTGATTCTTGTTTACTCCTTTCAGTAAGGGGAATCATGATGAATTTTAATAGGATAACCCCTACTGTTAGAAAAATCTCCCTCCTTTGGCTTATGGAGCTTTGAAATTTGTAAACCAGAAATAAGCCTGGATTTTTTAAAAAAACAAAAAACATTTTTAGATAAAAATAAAAGAGCTCTACAAGTTTAAAGCTCAACCTTAATAGTTACTCAACAGCCATATTTTTCTTGTTTTCATCACCCCGATGAGCAGTGCATTATTCTGATACTTTGTTAAAAGGCCCTTTAATTGCAAATTGACCTTCAGTTTTTAACAGAATCGCCCACCACCAAGCAATATTTTATTTCTGGATGAAAATTAATATTGTCCTTACTATTTTAGCACACAGAAGCACTTAATTGGGGATGGTGTAGACTACTTAGTAAAATGAATATTCCTGGGAGGAAAAAGAGTACTTGCTAAAGGTTAATTCTATTCATTGAAATCTATGAGAGAGTTTATTATTTTGATAGAGGTAAACATATTGCTGTGGGAATACTGTAGTATAGATCCCATGGATATTATTCAAGATCTATCTCAAATTCAGCAACAGAAAATGGCCTGTATCATTTGTTGGGTCAAACGATACTACATATTCTTGGGAAGATGATCTATGTTTTTAAATTTCTAGAGTTAAATTTATAACATGAGAGAGTACTAAATTTTTCCATCACCTAGAGTTTCAAATCACTAATTTACTAACCTATTAAATGTATGTTTCCTATGCTTAAGGAACCAAAGAAATCTGCAGACTCTGTGTGTTCACCCAGGGATCACTTTCCTGGTGGTGAAATGTAACCAGCTTCTTTGTGGAATGGAGTGATCACTGGGTGCCAGTAACACTACGCTATGATGTGTAGAGGGGGAAATGAAGGCTAGCTCATCCGAAGGAAGCTACAGGGGAATTTTAGATCAGCAGAATGCAATTATCCAAGTTGGCATTGTTCCAGGACCCCAAAAGCGAACTCTAAAGGTGGGTAAATTGAATAGCATCTCTCCTCAATTATAGGACAAGCAACCACATTCCTGACAAGAGTGGTGCTTGTTCTATTTATTTGTCTTTACTGTGTGAACACTACTGGCCAAGTGCTGGCCACTGTCAGAGGAAATGGAGCGTGTAGGTCATTTGAGAATTGGGAGCATTAGATCTGTGAACAGGCACCCTATATTCTTCAATCATCTAAAAATTAAAAAAAGATATTTTTAGAATCTGTTTCAAGATACAGTGCATTGCATAGCCAGTGTAGCTCAGTGGATTGAGTGTTGTCCCATGGACCAAGAGGACCCTGGTTTGATTCCCAGTCAGAGCACACGCCCAGGTTGTGGGCTTCATCCCCAGTAGTGGGTGTGCAGGGGACAGTCAATTGATGTTTTCCGCTCATCAATGTTTCTAGTTCTCCCTCTCCTTTCCTTTCTCTCTAAAAATCAATAAAAACATTTAAAAAAAGATACAATGCATTCATTGACAGGTACTCAAGACCACTTGACTGAGTTCTGGCCAATGAAATGTGGTTGGAAATGTATACTCAACTTCTATAAAACTAGTCTCTCTCTCTCTCTCTCTCTCTCTCTCTCTCTCTCTTTTCTCTCATACACACACACACACACACACACACACACACACCCCTCTGGAAATGAATTACTTGGAGATAGTGAATGAAAAGTTAAAATCCCTAGGCTTGAGAACCTTCTTGAAGAACAGCTGCCCAGAAGAGTCACTCTAGCTACATGTAGACTGAGCCATGAACAAAAAAATAAAACTGCTATTATGCTAAGATTTGGGAGTTCTTGGGACAGTACTTGAGATATCTTGACTAATGTATTATCCATGATAGAAATGAAATGCCTCTGAATTCCAGAAGTTAAAAAGTTGAAAAGTCATTCCATGAAGGAAGGATGTGGTAGGATGTATATATTCATTCATTGCCTGCAAGAGTGTAAAATTTATACTAATGGTCTGAAGGGAGAAATGGGCATAATATATTAAGCTGTAAGAACTATACATAATTCTTCTGCTTTGAACTAGTAGATTCTAGAATCTATCCTTGAAGAAAAATCAAAAATTAGTAACCAATATTTTTCTTCCTCACAGCATTAGTTCTGATAATAAAAATATTATGCAACCTTAATGTCAACAACAAAGAGATAATTAACTAAGTTTAGTTTTACCTTTATCAGAAAATATTATACAGTCATTCCAAGCTGTATACCCAGTGAATGTTTTAGTCATTGATGTATTCAATAAGCAAATGTCTATCAAGCACATATATGATATACCAGGACTTGTTCTAGATGCAGGAACTTAACAATGAACAACATTAAAGAGTTTCCTGCTCTTATGATGTATGTATTTTTGGTGGTAAGACAAACACTGTGCAATAAACAAATAAATAAAAATTAAATAATTGATTCTGATAACAGACTTGGAAAATGCTCCATTGTGAATTTTTAAGTAAAAAAAAAAAACACACCACTAATATGCAGGAACTGTACATAAACCACACATGAAGACATAACAACACACACATACCCACCTCATACACAGAATTAGAGAGAAAAGGTCTGGAGAGAAAAATTATAAAATTCTGACATATGCATATGCAATTTTTCTAATCATGAGCAACTCAAAGTCCATGAAACATATAAATGAGTTACATTGCTGATGTATGTATTTGAAATATTAAGTGTACAGCACTAGGGTAGAGGGATCAATTCACATAGAGTACAAATGTAATTGGGCAACCAACCAGCAGCCACTTCTCAGAGTTATTTTATTGTTGCAAATCCAGTAATACTTTGCAAAGTGATTTAAATTATTTAAAAGGAAACACCATTTCTTTTTAAAAATTTCTTGAAAAGAAAAGAATGGGTGGTGGGTTTGGACAGAAATCAGCTGCTAGTGCTGATAATTGAAGTGGAAAGAAAGCAGCAAGTCTAGAACAGTAATTCAGTGATGGCTCTTGGCCTGAGGAATGGGCTCATCATTTCTCTACCCCGGAAGTAACACAAGGGAACTCATGAAATTTGTTCAGCTTGTACTTCAGAGAACGCAAAACTCTCTCATCAGTCCAGTGAAAAATTAAAGAATCATTACTGCTCTGAAGCAGGCATTTAAATTTTCCATTATAATTTACTCTGTTTTCAAGGGTAACATATATAGGATGGGTTCATATGGTGATCTTTCAAGTGCTCAGCATGTCCATTTGCAAATGCCGTATTGTCAACAGTGATTATTTCTGAGTTGGGGGATTAAAGATTTTTTTTTTTTTTAGCGTTCACACATTTCTGCTTTTTAAAATATTTTCTAAAGAGAGTATGATCTGCTTAAAAAATTAAATAAAAACAAAAATAAATAATACATAAAAACAAAGTGTACTGCTATCTCTTTGTTCATTAGGATTGTCAATGCAAATGACTGAGACTCCCACATCCTAATGGTATGATGCTCCATTGCATCTGTACAGGTGGAAGGATATCAATGGATTCAACTTGTAACCACAATGGTCTCAATAGTCATCACCTGGCAGGTGAGCATAGGTAATGCCACTGGGCTCCATGCCATGCCCCTAATGCCATAAATCACAAAGATACTTGGAGCCCTGAAAGGGTGGCCCCCTTCCTAAAATTCATTCACATCTATCTATCATTTATTAGAGTCCCACACCATCAAGTGAAGTGCGCAGAGCAGAAAGTATTTCAGAAGCAGCAGATTTCCATAGAGACAGAAAAGAGAGTTTAACTTAATTACTTCTAAACTATCTCAACCAAAAATCTTCAGGCACTATGCACATAGGCAGAAGGGTTTGCAGTCATAGACATATTCCCCCAGAACTGATTCTGTTGGCAACAGTGAGGAGCTCTGAACCAAGAGGGTTATAAGGACCCTGACCCATGTAGCTTGGTTGGTCATTGTCCCAGGCACCAAGTGCCTATGATGTGTCGATCTCACATCTATGTCTCTCACTCACTCTCTCTCTCTCTCTCTCTCTCTCTCTCTCTCTCTCTCCCCCCCCCAGCTCCCTTCCTCCTCTCTAAAAATACATTAATATAAAAAACAAATAGCTGAAGCCGGTTTGGCTCAGTGGATGGAGCGTCGGCCTGTGGACTGAGGGGTCCCGGGTTCGATTCCGGTCAAGGGCATGTACCTGGGTCTCTCTCCCTTCCTCTCTGTAAAAAATCAATAAAATATATTAAAAAAAATAAAACAACAACAAAATAACACAGAATGTTGGAAGGAATCTAAGACAGACATCTAGCCCACCACCCAGGCAATATTCCGGGCAGAGGCGTATTTATCCTGTTCTCAAAGCTCTCCATTGATCTGAGGAAAAGAGACAAGGGCATTTATATCCATGATGTTTCTTACCAAAAGTGCAATATTTGCCACCTACACCATCTGCAGCAGTTCCGAAAGTAGTAAGACTGAAAGTTAAACTCATTGATCTCAGGAAAGATAATAAAATAAAATATAACTTCCTTCAAAGCTTTTGATGAAGAATTCATAAAGTGGCATCAGTAGTTTAAGGCAAAAAACAGAGCCTTTACTTGGCAATTGATGATCACTGCGATGTTCAGAATGCAAATAGGAAAAATTCAGTTGTTTGTTGTTGCCTATAGTGTGACGTTGTAGAAGTTAACACCAAGGTCACAGCTTATTCTCTGGGCAGGTCCTTCAGCTGTACTTTGTTCCGTGGCTTCTAACCACAACTCTCAAATTTCCAGCCATAGTCCCTTTTATTCACACACCCCATGTCTTCAGATTTTGGAACTTGAGCTGTTTAGGATTTTGCAGGTTACTTTCCTTGATGCTCTATCTACTTACTGACTGTGTTTAGCAACCTCTAGTGATTTAATTCCGACGTGGCTCATTAGGATCCTTGCTCTTGAACTGGCCTCAATATAACAAGTTAATATCCAGGTATTTGTCCTTGACATTTCTGCTGGGGAGTGAGGCCATCTCCACCCAGTCAGGGCTCAGAGCTCCCAGAGGCCTCCAGAAGCCCTGTGTCTGTGCAGGAGCATGGCCAGGCCAATGAATGTGCAATAGACCTGCAAGAAATCCCACTCTTTGGATGATCCTACAGACAAACCAGAGTAACTCCATCTCCAGCATCCAGCTGAGGAGTTCCAGGTGTCATCTAAATGGCTCTGCAATTAAACTTTCTCCAGGCTCATTGCTAGAAGCATTGGAGGCAGAGAGGTCTGTCTCTTTAGTCTTTCTCAAAAGCCATTTTCTACTGGCTTTCAGAGCTTTCCCTAAAATGACTACAGCCCAAGTGTTTTTGAAGGAATCATGATTTTAGATATGAGGTTACTCAAAAGAGGGACTCTCATAGGATTTATTATTCCTAATGCAGAAAGTTGGTGGGAATAGACAAACTTAGTTAGGCACTTAGTATGCATAGAATGATCAAAGTCATGGCAAAATGTTTATGCCTATCAGTCACCTTTCTTTCTCAACAAACAGATAGGGAATTAAGTAGTAGAGAATCAATTATACAAGTATAACAGACACAGAATCATTCTGGTACCTAGGGAGCAGAGTTCAAGCTGTCTTGCCATTGGACACGAGTTTAAAGCAGGTATAAAGTTACTCACATACAATATAAGACATAGTTCTGTAACATTTCTAAGATGATTAAAGTTCACCAAGCCCTAGCCATGCAGCAAATTGGGAGCTCTTCATAGTAAGGAGAGAGCGAGCCAGGACAGGGAAGGTAGGGTCTGAGGCACTGTATTCTCATTGAGCAGAGTAAACCCAAGGCCACGTGAATATCTGAAATTGCTGATCACAGAGTGACACAGGACAGCAAGGGGGAAAATCATTCTCAACATCTAGCTACAGAATTCAAGAAAACAAATATACAAGACACTAGAAATGGTCTGGCCCCAATCCACTGGCTGGCAGGGCCTAGAGAAAATAGAAGGACAAAGACCCAGGTGACTGTGGGAGACAAGCTAGTCCCAGAGCAGGAAGACTATGGGAACCTGGACCCAGCACCAACCCAGGTCACAGGGAGACTAGAAAACAGATCACACTGGAAGGGTGATTAATAGAGAGGCAGAGACCTGCCTGATCCTATAGGCTGTTAGAGAGCATCATCTGTTGAATCTCTACTGTGTGCTCTGTACTAGGCAATATCATCAACATACCTCAATCACTTCCAAAAGAACCCTCTGAGGTAGCCACTACCAAAAAATGCTTCACGGACAAAAAGCTCTCTGGCTGAAAAAAAAAAATAGCTTGGAAGATGTTGCATGCCATCGACACTCCCACTACCCTTATCACACTCTTAGAGAATCGCCATGAACATTCAAAGCTCTGAGGTGTCCTGTATTAAAGAAATCATTTTCATTTATTTCTTAACATGGAATTTCCAATGAAACCATCTCCAACAAATGTCCCTGTATACTTATTCTTTCAGAGACATTCACAATCTTCTTTCTGACCTAACTTTCCAAGAAACAGGCTCTGAATATGTCTGAGAAAAGCATGTGCGTGCTCTGCAACACAAACAAATGTAAAATATTACCATCCTGGCCAATTTGTGCTGGTAGAAATGAGTAAAATGGGGGTGTTAGAAGCCATTAACAGAGTGGTGGTGCTTAAGTTGGGATCGGTATAAATCTGACAAGACAATAGCCTTGTGTGGCTGAAGGTCTCAATTTCTGGCATGATGCAGACCACAGATGGGGACTATATTTGGGTATATAAAAAAATATATGAAGTGAATAAATGAATGGGAAAAAGTAAAACCAATATCACATATTCCGTCCCTGTAGAATCAATTCTCCTTTGGGATAAGGACAATAAATTCCTCCCACACTATGTCTAAATGGCAGCAAAGTTCTTCCAGGATGGGCCTACCTTCATAATTATGTAGTTATGAACTCATAGAGAATTTGCTCTCAAACGTATCTTGTTCTGCCAATCCCTTCCAAACAGAGTGTATCTCTGTACAAGTACGTGTGAATCTTCTACTACTTCTCTTTCCTCAAATCAGTAACCAGCGTTGGTGACATGGCCTCTATAGAAGAGGAAGGCTTAGATCCTGGGCGGCTGGGTGTATATACTTTTTGGGATGAGGGAGGAGGGAAGATAGTCTCATATGAAATTCTGGGATAATGAACAAATGAACAAATAAAAATCATTGTTTCAATAAGGAGCTTCTCAGAGCCTTTTGTGTGCCACCGTGAGCTGTGGTTTTCTAAGAACAAGTCGAGAAGGCATGGACACATTGTGTAGAACTGTCTAAGCTACATTTTCCTACAAAACTATATTTCCGTGGAACATTTGGGGGAGATGCTGCACTGTCTTTCCTAACTCTGTTTAGTGTGCTTAGCCACCGCTACCTCTAAGGCTTATTGTAAAGAATGAATGAGGAGACAATGTGAGTGGCATTTCCTAACATAGTCATTCATAGCAAAGTTTTTAAAATAATGTTCCCTCATAACTTGCAGGTATTGAGGAGGCCTTATTGTCCCCGTTTTGTGAATGGGAAAACTGAGGCTCACAGGATTTGAGTGACTTGTCTTCAAACAGCCAAGCTTGCAGTTTCTGCCTCCAAATCCAACAAACTTTCCCCTGAGCCTCTGCTTCCGGCCCCTGAGTAACTCTCTCACCCCCATAACAACATCATTCCTTACCAGGATGTCACATACACCCAGAAATTCACTTTGCAGGAGGCACTCTAAGCAAACCAAGCGGGAGCCTCACATTTGTGAATTCAACTCGTGGAGGGCTTCTGATCAGAAAACATATGCTAGCCCATTTTTCCCACACATGCCACTTCTCAGCTGGCCTATCACCGGGGGCCTGTGCGGTGTAGTCTGTTTGAGGCCAATAATCATATCACCATTGTAACGAGTGGCAAATCCTATGTAATTTACACATTAAAAGGAGGCTGAGATGCATGGAGAAACCCAGCCCCCATTTGTCTAATGAAATTAAAGCTCTTTGCCAAATAGTGGTGCTGAAAAGAGATGTTTGGGAAGGGCTCTCCCGGGCTCTCTCACCCCTGCCTCCGAAGAAGAGGGTGAGTGTTCTTTATTCATGATCCCGCCTCTACCTAAAGCACTCCACAATGGGACCTCTAAACCCAGGGCCCCGTCTGGAAGCCTGATTTACACAGAGCTGAGGCTAGGCAGGGCTTACAAAGGCATTATGACTAGTTATTTTCAATAACAATTGAAAGGAAAAAGAAAGCAGCAAAGATGGTCTGTGCTTGGCAGGCAAAGCACTGAACGGCCCTGTCTCCTTCTCCAAGCGACATAAACAAAAGTTTTGAGCCATACCTGATAAAGCAATTATCTTAAGATATTTTTTTCATTGCGTGGTAACTGGACATTATCATGAAACAAGTGTGAATGACACAGCGTTTGGAGCAACCGCACTGAGCTTAAGCTCTGGAATGAACCATTGGCCTCATGATAAGGCAAGAAGGGGTGGCTGGCTCTTGCATTCAATGGTTGTCCAAATTCTTATGAATCCCCATGACTTTGAACCTCCCCTTCACATCTGGGAACTAGCCATGTTGAAGTGAGATAAGACAAAACAAACATAATTGGATTTCAGTCTAAAAGTCAAGAACCTACTATCACGAAGCTAGTTAGGACACAGGATGTTCTTGTTTGGTCCATGAAGAGAAAAAACATGAACTACTATGGAGTATTTGGGTCTAGGAATATATGAGGAGGCATTGAAGCAATAATCTGTGCAGAAGGACAGTCAGAATATATTGGAAAATGACAAATATCCTTTAACCTCACTTAAGCAACTTCTCAAAAGCAAATGCATTTAAAAAAGGAAGTGCTTACACACATGTTCATATCCACACCCCTGAGCCAGGGGTGTGGTAAGAAGCATCATTCCCCATTTGAGTTGCAGTTGATTAGTTACAATAAACAATTCTATGCATTATGTAAACATGATTGATTTCATTTTTTATTTCAAAAATTTTCACTATTTTTATCATAAATTAATGCCAATAACATTTTTCCAGGTTTGAAATACTTTCACGGGCCTATGAATAACTCCTACCCGTAGGCAGCATGTCAACAATAACTAATGAATGAAATAGTCCTGCCCTCACCTTTCAGGTGCAAGCTAGATATCATTACATATAAGAGGTGTTATCTACCCATTCCAGAAAAGCTAGTCATTCTATGCTCAGTGACTCTTTGATATACATTGTATTTTTTGTAAACTGAAGTTATCCAGTATTGAATATTTACCATCTTTTTCCTACTGCTTGCATATAAACTTAATGACAGCAGAGATACAAATGACTGTCCTCACCATTGCATACCCAGTGCCTAGAATAGTGCTGGACATATAGTAGGTACCTGATAACTATCTATTGAATAAATGAATGGCTATATGACGGCATGAATTCACCCATCATAGGTTAATTCTAAAATAATATTGATTTAATAGATGAATGATTCAAATTTGCATTTGTGTAGAGCTCATCACTGAACTGTGATGATTTCTTCTCATAGAGAGAAGAAAGCCATCTGAGAGAACTTGACCCAGCTCCCAAGGTAGGTGGGCAGAAAACACAATCAGAACCTAAATTTGCAGAGACTATTAGAAGAAAACAAAACTTTCCATTAAAACAGATGTATAAAATCTTGAGACATAAAGACTATAGTTTCCATAAGTACACTAACAAAATCCAAGCTTAGCAACAAAAATGTTTAAGTATAATTAGACTTCATGGTGCAGACTGTGGGACAGAGAATGTGGAACTCACCCATAAAGCTCCAGCCCAAGAAGTCAGTAACTGTATCATCAGGGTCTCGGGAAGAGAAACGGGAGATAGACATCAAAGCCCTCAGTGGTGGTAATTTGCATACAACTCCCATTACAGAAAATGAGTTTTAGCCATCTTCAACCTATCACTTTCTCTTTATAAAATCTTTATTAAACAACATCTCCTAGTATTGCGGTAGTCAGACACCAGGGCCAAATGAATCTCATGAAAGGTTGGAGTTATAATTCTGTGATCCAAGGTAGTGAAAGCCAGTGGTGCATGATTCTGACTTAGTCTGTGTGTTGTACGTTAGCTATCTTACTTGATTTTCTCAGGAACTTCATGAGGTAGCTAAGAAATATTTTATCCCTGATTTGTGGTGAAGAATCAGAAGCTCAGAGAAGTTAGATGCCTGTTTTAGTTAGGATAAGTTAGGCTCATGCTACAGTAATAAGCAATATAGAAAGAAAGAAACACAGTTTGCTTCTCTATTACACCAATTACCCCCAGGTTGGGTACCTCTGCGTGGCAGCTGTTCTTTTTACAATGGCTCAGCAGTCAAGATCGTTTCCATTTTGTGGCTCAACCACCTCAACACAGGGCCACCTTATAGGTTGAGAGAGAGAGAGACCTGGGGAATTACCCAGGAGTGTTTCACAGACGTAGCCCAGAAGTGACAAACATAATTTCTACATGTAATTCGTTAGCCCAAACTAGTCACACAATCCTATTTACATGCAAGGTTGCTGGGAGTACAGCTTCCCATGTTCCCAAGAAAGAGGAATTTGATAGGGAATATATTTCTGTCACAGTGCCCAAGATTAAACAGCAAGTAAAATGAAAGAGCTAAGATTTGGCCCAAATCTGATACCAACCCCGTACTCTTTTCCTGACTCTATCTAAGCTGGAAGATAAGGATTATGTTTTTTGTTTGTTTGTTTGTGATTCTAAGACCTGTCTAACTGGCATACAAAAAATACTCAAAATAGTTTTTATAACAGAAGGAAGAGAAGATATTTATTGTTTCTTTACTTCATGATTGATATATTCTTTCATGTATAGTAGAGGACAGTTATGATATAGTCATCTAAGAAAGAAAGAGGGAGAGAGAGAAGAGGTTAAGAAAAGAAATTAAAAAGATAGCATGACTCTCGTGAGGAGGAAATCTATTTGGAATGTAAATTGGTATGTATCATATGCCTTGAGTTCTTTGGCAGAGATGTAAAGTAAATGCTACAGCAAAATTATTTAATAATAAGACTACTGTATTTCTTCCTCTCCATACAATTTACAGTAGAACCAAAGAGCTATGCTTTTACACAGCCCTTCCAGGAAAAGCAAGACATGGGCAAGCAGAAATAAATTAAGTATCTGCCATTGATTGTCATGGATAGCACCAGCTTATTGGGCTAATACTTTATTAGTGTGCTATAGCTTGGATAATGATGGTCTTTTTATTGTTTTTGTGGTAACTCTTTATTTTAAGTATCTTATCATTATGAATTCATTTAGTATTGATTGCAATAGCACTGATCATAAAGAATTAATTTGGCATTACCATGAATGTCATATGCACTTCTATGAGTTCAGCTATAATTCAAAATTAATTAATATGCTAAAGTATTATTGCTTTGCAAGTTTGCAATCTTTTAAAATGTGTCTAAGTTATTTTTATTACAGCAGGTGAAATCTAGCACAAAATCCACCCAAGGCATTTTTTTGGAGGGCAATTTTATTTAGTGATAAGGGGGAAATCTGCCTTTGAAAGGTCATTTATGTCTTAAAACATTTGACATTCCAGCCCCAGAATTCACAGTTATTGAAAGACTAAAGCCTTGTGTCTGCTGGGTGTTCCCACTGGCTTGGCGTGACGAGGGTGAGCAGTGTAATTGGGAATTTACCTCTCCTCAATATCTTCTGTCTCTCACCAGAAGGATGATTTGTCCCTGTCAGAGTGAAAAGCCCCCAGCAAAGGAACTCCATTTACTCATATGATATTGAATTACCAGAAGGTACAATTCAGGACACACTTCCAGCAAGTTGAGATTGTTGAACGTAGGAATTAGTGGGAATCCGGTGAGTTTCAAGGTCTAAATCAAGTGGCACGTGTCTGGAATGCCTGGCCTTCAGTTGAAATCCACTCCCACTGCCTTCTGTGGTGGTTGCTGCTCTGAACACAGTTGTGGTGGCATGTGTAGACCTCCTGGGTTATCATGCTGCATATGGCTGACCTTGCATACATCTGTCCCAGGGCGTTGTTCAAGGATGGCAATGCCTTAAAATAATCTCCTCCCTTTACCTATTGAGAAAATCTTTGAGGTTCCTCAGCATCCCTATTAAAAAGTGAATGTCATTTAGATCCAATAGATCCATTTCTCCACTGGGGATTCATCATGAGGCAACGCAACACACAGAATCACTCTGGCTGAATGAAATATTGGAGTTTTAGTGGAGAGGTGGGCTCTGAGGGACTGTCTGACACATGGGGACTGCCCAACAGCAGATCGATAGGGAAGGCCGCTATGCTGGGCCCTAAAATTCCAGGGGCCACAGAAGGCACTGAGAAGGCAGATGAACACATATAACTAAAATGGAACCTTGAAGACTAATTTTGGCCAAGAACAGTACAAGATCAGCTAAAAAAAAAAAAAAAAAAAAAGGCAAAGAGACCAGCTATAGGGGCTCAGCCCAGGTGGAGTCGGCAGAGGGCAGCTGGGCATTAGAAAGCTCCCAGGGCCTTGCAACAGCTGAGGCCTCCCTGTTCTCACTGGAGACGCTAGCGAAAATGAAATCAGAATACAAAGTAGAAGGCCAGCAGCCAAACTGATCTGGAGGGGGAATGGCTTATGCCCCTCATGATTTCGTTAGTATCTAGGTAGGCAGGGTGTGCCCCCGGCAGAGCCCAGAGCCAGGGCAGCAGATACAGGCAAGGCAGGACCATCGAGAGTCGTGGCAGAGCTGCTTGTGGGTCCCCAGAAGGAGGGACCTGCTGCAGAGTGAGCTGAGAAAGCCATACACAGAGCCCAGCCCCAGAGTGGTCAGGGATTTGGGAATACGACTACAACAGTTTTCTTAGGAATCCTAAGTCTGCTTTATTAAAAGCACCTTCTGTGATATAAAACATCGGTTTTTCTCTTGTAGCTTTCAAAGGCACCCGGTGAGGAAGCCCAGGTTCCGAGTCCAAATTCATTTCAGACAGTTCTTCCAAGCTGCTCACCGCACTGTGCATGCTTTCCCTTCTTCTGGCCTCCACTGTGCTTTCTCTTGGGGAAAATCATGAAACTAGAAAGATGCCACACCTTCCACCGGCCCAACCCTTTCTTACCGTCATGGAGAAATGTAACGATCGCCCTTGTCTTCGGTAGTTTTTAAGTTGATATAAACAAAAATTGTTCCATTCCTTTTCTCCCATACCAACAAGGTATATATAAAAGTCTATTCTTACCTTTCTAACTACTGATATTTCCTTTGTGTCAGTTGATAACACACTGCAAATCAAATAAGGCAGCTGTTGAACGGAAAATTCTGAAGTCCAGAATGTGCCTGTCCCACCAGATGAGTTGAAGGTTTCAGGAAAGGGGAAGACTAGGGCAAACCGAAGTGATTTGGTTCTTAAACACCTTAAATTAGCATGTCCTTTGATTATAGGTGTCAGGGCGTCTTCAGTGGCAGTGACATTCCACTTGCTAATACACACAAGTTCATCACCTCAAGGAGCCTGTGCGAGCATATGCATCCACCCTTAAAAATTAGCAGAGGATGCCGCGGAGATAAGAGGGCATTCTTTATTTGTGCTATGGGAAGCAATAATGGAGATTTACAGTTCTTCAATACAGCATAGGATTCCCAGAATGCTGACTAACGGAACCACTCGGAGGTTTATTGATGTCGTGCCGTATTGGAAACACGGGTTTATTAATAAACAGCTACATGAGAGCATACGAGGCAAAAGGAGATAGCAGACGACACCACGGCACAAGAAGCAGGAAGCCCGTGTGAAAAAGCATGTGGCTTCAGAAATGTGACCAGGAGATGAACCGCAGAGATCAACTTGTAAACGTAAACATTCAGGGGACACATTCACGTGGAATCTATGCTAACAGAGCCTTTTCCTTCTGTTTGCAGGTTTTAACAGCCACACGTGTCTCTGAGCATTTCTTTCCCTTCAGAGGACAATATCAGAGTCCTGGCATCAATTTTTAAAAATTATACTAGCAAAAGATAAACAAAGCTCAAGATATAGAAATATATCTTCCACTGGAAAAAAAAATAGGAAACACACACACACACACACACACACACACACACACACACACACACACACTCACACACACACACGAGAAAGAAACCCAATCCTCATATTTCCTGGCTCATCGTAGCAGGCTGACTAGTTACCCAAAATGAGCTCACTGCAAAATCACTCTGTTCTCACCACAGGCACAATTTACCAACTGGGTGCAGCAGACACCGAGCTGGCTCCTGGACTTCCCTTCTCCAATTAAGCTGCACAACCTGTTACCATTTTGCCAATGGACTCTATTTACTTAGGTTCTGCGTAACTTGCCAAGTGCTCACTCTGTGGACTTCCCAGGAAAGAGAAAAGAACAATTGGGGGAAATTTTTGTTAACATCCTTTCTTTTAACTTTCCGTAGCGGAGGGGAAGGCATCAACGTGGAGCAGATGTGCTGAGACCAAATGCTCTCTTCCTCATGATTACAGTCGGTTATACCTGTGGCTAGGCAAACTAATTCTGCTGCAACTGTGCAAGAGAGGGTAGTACTAACGTACAATGTGCGGTCCTGGAGGCTTTGTTCCCACGTAATAGGGTGCTTCGTTTCACAAGACCTGGCACGTTCAGAAGAAACCTGAAGCAGAACAGCCCCGTGCAGTTGGAATCCTGAGCTCCCTGTGTACTGTTTAGAGAGTGCCCCAGTTCTCAGCAATGTTGACATAAATATTGCAGAATTTCTTATTTCGACTTGGAAAGTAATGATTCTTTCTACTTAATGTGCTCAGCGACTCAGCACCCTATTGTTTCCTGCCATTTGAAAGTGCCCGAGGATGTCATTATAACCACGTGTATCAATATTAAACCTCTACAAACAGTTGACTAAATGAGCTGTTATTATCTTTGTTTCTGAAAATAGTGTACCTTTTTACTTCATTTATCAGTAACTAGGTATAGTCGATTGCAGTCTGGTATTGATCCCAATATCTATACCTGTCACAGACTACCTTCCTTCAAGGTCATTGTAAGGTCGGGTTATGATCAATAAGAATTGACTGTCTGCAAATAAATTTATGTAGCTGACATAATTGCAAGTAATACCTTTTTTCAAATTAAGGTGGACCATTTTATGAAGCACATGTGTTTGAAACATTAATGGTAACATTACCCAACTCTGAATAACGAACAGGTCTTGCCATAATTTTCAAGCTCTCTTAAACTGAAAGCCCGTAAACTCCCCAATAGTCATTTCTAAATAACACCTGCAGAGTTTCAAGCTCAGGGCTTCATGTGGATGCTGATGATGTTTTCCAAGCGATCGTGTTTTCGTAGGTAGCCCCATGTGCATTTTAATTTCCAGTCTTGAAGTCTCATTTCCATCTTTGCTATTTCAAAGTTTGGTAGGATATTTAGTCATCCTAATCAGAGAGCTGTGTGTGATAAAAACCCAACTTTCTTGAGTAGGAACAAAATGCAGAGTGGATTATCAAAATAAAGAGAGGATTCCAACGCCATCTCCCTCCTAGGGGCCCCTCACACTGTGGGGAGACGCACTTGTGTTCAGCCTGCTAGCCACTGGATGTCACTGATGCTTACACAAATGGAGCTTAAGGGGCATTTATCTGACTGTAAAAATCATGACTTCAGTAGAAAGCAGTTTAGCTAGAAACATTTCACTCAGGCAATTTCTAATTTCAGAAAAATAGGCTCATAAAGCTCACAAAGGCGATACCCAACTTCAAGCGTGATTAGTTTCAGTTGTTTGTTTCAGCTTTAACTGGAATATGAATAAACAGCAAGTTTTTGGGGGTACATTCCATTTTTGACAGCAGCTGTCATTCTGCTTTTAAAGAGATACTCCCCAATCAGGTTTGTGACATCCTGAAAGACTTATCAGCAAGTCCAAAAATCAATAACTTAGAAAACATTTTTAATTCTATAAATACTCTTGTTTTTTAACACAATGTCGTACATTTAACTGTTTTCATAAAAGAACACATTCTTATCTTTTAAAAAATTAAAGGTTAACTGGAGCACTTAAAATGTATTTCTTTTAGTCTAAATGATTTGGATTCGGATTTAAAACAAGAAGTAGAACTCAGTTAAGTATAATTAATGGTAGCAGATGCCAGGAAAGCATCATTGAATGAATTATCAAATGGCCTCTCTAGGACCGGAAACCAATCAGATCTATCAGTAGATGGTCTATAGTGTAAATATGAAAAGATTCAATAGATTGGAAAGTCTTAACAGAATGAGTATTTGTCTTTTGTCTTGAGTGTAGACACAAAGCAAATGTAGTTATGTGAGTGGCCCAGAGAAAATGCACTATATAAGAGCAAAGAATTATGACAAATGACATCACAACAGACATGCCGCCATCCCAGAGCTTGAGCCATTTGAGAAGCTATTTTGAATTAATAACGCATGCCATAGTGATTACATTTGCTTAGCAGAAACATTTTAAGAAATAACAGCCTGCAAGAGGAAACTGAAACAATAGCTCTCTATCTTTATATAACATGTAATTGCCATTTTTCCTCAGAGAGAAAGGATTCAAAATCCATAGTAACTAAAGGCTAGGTTCTCATTTTTAGGTGACAATATATATGCATAGGCAGCAAAAATAAATGTAGTACTTCCCCCAAAAGTATTATTACTTACTGAAAATACAAATTCTTTGTGACTAGATCACCCACTGATAGCTCGTATTGTTAGAGCTAAAGTTGGGTAGTGGGAGGAAATGTAACTAAATTCAACCAACATTTTTGCAAGCAACTCAGTGAAGGCTACGGCAGCAATCCAATCCAATCACAGCCCATTATCATTGCCCCCACCCCACCCCCCCAAAAAATATTGAAAATACATATTTATGTGCATTTGTGCAATTTTATCTGCTGCTACGATGATTAAAAAGCAAAACTCTCTGTCCAAATAATGAAGGCCAAGCAAATATGTCACAAATGCTCATAGCTCAGGTAGCCAGGAACACCTGGAATCACATCTTTAGGCCATTTGGTGCTTGGCAAAAGGCAGAAAGATAACACTGTAGGAGTCCTCTCACTCCCTCTTAAACTATGTTTCCACCTTAAATAAATTAAAGCATGCAGCAGCAGTAGGTAAGGTGGTCAATGCAATTAAATTCAAAACCTGAATGTATTGAACTTTCTGCAATTATACATGGGTCATCTCTGGACAATATGTTGGCCATCTGGTAGCATCTGTGCCGTTCCCTCTAATAGAGTTCCTGCTGTGGCTCGAGGCCATGGCAGGCAGTGCTAAGCAGGTCACATGTTGTGTCTTTCAGCCATATTTAGGTCACAATTCGGGAAGGGAGGAGGCAGGAATTATCTTTTTGCACAAAGGCAATAAAAACAAATAATCCCTTGTAGGTATCTTGTGCTTTGTTAAATAGATAGGGGTGGATTTTACAGTTTTGTTCCATGCTTCATCCCAAATTGCACAAAATATAAGACAAAATACCATATGCTAATGGCTAAGCAGTTGTCTGTAAGTTTCTTTTTCTCACACACAAAAGAATTGATCTTTTTAAGTGATGGTATAGCTCTTTTGTCTTGTTTTTGTTTTGTTTTGTTTTTATTTTACAAAAGGGAGGGATAGAAGAGGAAATTCAAAATCTTTAAATTCTTCTTTAGATAATGGACAGAATGCAGAATGATCTAGAATGCTGCTTATAGTCTAGAAAGTTTTCTTGGGAGAGGGTGATAATGCTTGTCTTTTAAATGGAGGGAGTTGCAAATTATACACACATATTTTGTCTTCCTCTAGATAACTATTGAAAGCTTACATCCTATTAGTTGACTCACATGATGTTTAAACTGACACAGACAATGTTAAAATGTGTATAAAAAGCTCACCAACACTCAGAAACAGAATGCTTTTTTCCCAAAGTAAAATCACTCTAGACATGTGATTAAGAAATAGGTCCTATTAAATATTATTTTTGACAATAATATAAAGTTTCCACCTCCTATGTTTACTCATTGCTACCCAAAACAACTACAGCATGCACATTTTTAAAGTGTGAACCTTACACGTATTATCCAAGTTCACTCGATAAAGATTTTAAAATGCAATATGGACAAGAGTCAAGTCCAGCATAAGCAATTCCAGTTTGACATCAATTAGTGAGTAGCTTTTACTCTTATAGACATATTTATAATGGAAAGGAGTGCATTTAGACTTTAAGGTCCTGCCAACTAATCAATTTGATGAACTAATTGATAATAAATGTTAATTGACAACTAACAGCAGTCAATTAATTGCAGTTCAAATGCAGCTCCAGGAAGCTGAGTTGAACATTATTCTACCTCAAGCTACTCAAATAATAGCTCAGCAATGACTTTGCAACAGGCTATAAAGGTCAAAATGGGCTCGCCTTTTCTCTATTAGGAGTTCGAGATCCCAGGGCACAGGTTTACAAAACCCACAACAGCTGTGCCCGAAGTTCCCCTCCCCATCCCAGGGCGTAGCCTCATTCTAGGAGACAGTTTGCTGGCCTGAGAAGTGTCTCCTGCGGCATTTTCCCTTTAGGTCACAATGTGGAAAGCCAACCCTCAGTTCCAAAGAATCAGGTGTGGGTTCTGCCAGTTATGGGATCTGTCTCTTGGATGGAGCCACTTGACTAAAAGCAAAACCTAGATTTGAGGTAGTTCGTCATCATCATGCGTCTTTGTAGCAGGAAGGATATGCCCCATTTTCTGAGCTCCTACAATTACGGGGAGTTAAAGTTCTTTAGTTTAGTCAATTGATACATAGTAAAACCCTTACAACTTAATCTGAAAACTATGCCTGTAATCTCAAAATCAGACTCACTTGTAAATGTAATAAAGGTCTCACTGGCCTTTTAGACTCCAGCGACTCTGCATTTTCCCTTTGATTCGCCTAAACTGTTCTTTCCCATGTGGTCTCGTGAACGATGCCTTAACTTCATTCAGACCTCTGCGCAGGGGTCACTTCCTCAGAGAGGGCCACCATGGCGGTTCTACCCAATCACTTTCTGTTCTCTCCTATGGCTTCATTTTTCTTCACAGCTCACATCACCTCCTGGCATTACATGTTCTCTTGTTTGTTTACCACTGATCTTCTTCACTTAAATGTAAACTCCCTGGAGAGGGACTTAGAATTATTCCCTGGGTATGCCTGGTGCCTACATGGTGCTCATGGTACTACTTACTGAATGAAAGAAACCGTTCCAGAAATCCTCCCTCCAAGTGAACCGCTGCGATCACATCACTCCTGGCTCAGAGAAGACATCCGAGAAGGGCAGCATGTTGGAATGGAGAGGAAACTGAAGAGGATAGCAGAGAACCCAACACACTCCCCGCCTGCGTGAGCCCTGTCACTGTGGGGAAATAACCCCGCCTCCCTGGAACTCGTTTTCCTCATTATAAAATGAGAGGTTTTGACAAGATGACTTTTAAAAATTCCTTCTCACTCTAAGGTTTCCCTGATTTTCTAATTTAATTTGTCCTCTTCGGAAGAAAACAATTCTCCATTGTTCTTTTTCTGGCCACATTCTCCTTTGGAAGAGAAATAATAATACAATAGAATCATGTGTGTTTCATAAAAATTGTTACCTCAGAAGGCTTTATGGAGTTAGAAAATGTCACTATAAAGTTAAACAAATGGCAGCCAAGGGAGAAATGAGTAAGGAATACAGGGAGAGGCTAGATATGTTAAATGAAATTTCAAGTGAGACGTGAGATTTGAAGAGACAGCTGGAGCGAAGAAGTCCCTCTGACAGGGGTGAGGGGAATTGGGGGTGAAAGTACTGATGGGTGGAAATACAGAGGTAAAATGGGCCAACAATTGAGAAACTTTTTAAGAAATTTTGGACTTTAAGTAATACAATGTAATGGAGTGGTTTAATTTTAAGGAAAGGAAAACACCATAATTCTGAAAGTGATGCCAAAAGAGCCCTCGAAGGGGGTGCAGGGGTGAACTACAGTGGCGATGTGAGTGGTGTGAATGATAACCCCACACTTTCAGACAACCGTGAGCATTTAGGGGGCATGAAAGAATAAATAAATGTAGCTGGAATCAAAGCTTCTGGCTATGATGACACGGATTTTTACATCCTTGTTGCTCCTTCTTGAATCACATCCAAGTCAAACTCCCTAAACCCCTAATATGCTGACCAGGAAGACTTACATTTTTTTGAAAATTTAATCAAAGGGTTTATACTTACTTGCTGTAGAAGGCAGTTGGTTGGGTTCTTCCCAGGTTTTGTTTGTTTGTTGTTTGTGTGTGTGTGTGTGTGTGTGTGTGTGTGTGTGTGTGTGTTTAATCAATGATCCTCTACCTCCTTTGGTCTGTGTTTTTGTTTTAGAGAAAAACATTATGTGAGAAGCAGGTACAATGACCTAAACCCACTCTTTCATCTTCCTTCTGAATGTTGAAATGATACCCAGATACCCTGGGTTAAGGTGGGAAATCCTATTCCACACCGGATAAACGCTTATGGAATGTCACTGTCATGGGCAAATTCAGATATTATTTCAATAAACTCTTTTGAGCTACATAATCTATGAGTTTATGAAAAGACCCTCCGGTTTATGATGTGGACTATAAATCATCTATATGCTCTTTCAAACAAAAAAAAAATCAAATGGCAGTGCAAAGGCTTACGCTCTCCCCTCCAGTTACATCAGGAGTGGATCCGTTTGCTGCCAACCTAGCCTCCTGATAGAACAGCAGGGGCTGGGTCGGTTCCGAATGTGACTCTGTGAGAATAACAATTGCCTCTGGTTTCCCACAGTCTCTGAGCTCGTGGTGGGTGTGTGAACCAGGGTTCAGAAACACACGAACAAGCTGAGGGTATTCTTGCCGCCTCTTCAAAGGGAGCAAGTGAGGTTCACTTGTTTCTCATAAAGAACTCTTCATTACCTTCTCAAATTCCCTTCGCTACTGAACAATGTGTGTTTTCTCCCAGCCCTTACTACTACTCCACACCCCTTCACTCTCCCCTAACACCTCTACCCCCTTTTCTTTCTCATTCTCTCCTTGTGTGTCCTCCTTTGCTCTCCATTTCTGCACTCACACCTACCTTTAGAATAATGACCGATAGCACCTGCCAATTTCCCTTTTCACTAGAATGTAAGACAAACTTTTTATCCTCTTGGGGTATGTTTTATATATTCTAAAACACGCTATATGCCTCCCTAACATCCGAGGTCTCATTCACAAGATAGTCCAGATTCAGAGAAGACGTTACCTTGAAAATATTCTCTGGTGGCATAAGGTTTATGAAACAGGAATCTCACTTCTTAATCTTCGCTTTTCCCATTTAGCCTAGCCCACGGTTTACATTAGCGCAGAGTGAAGCAAATGAACAAATAAACTGAATGCATATTTGGGAGTAATTTGAAAGTAACAACAACATGTACACACTGACATAAACTTTGGGGGTGACAGCAGAGTATAAATAAATTAATAAAAACTAAAGAAAATTCAAAAAGTAAAGTCAATGATAAGCAAAAAGAACCTATTTGGGGCTAAAAGGCAAAAAGTCTTTAGGGGAGAGGGATGACGTGGTGAAAACTGACCCACATCGACTCTGTTAGAGAAGTGGATGATGTAGCAGAGAACGCAATAATTGAAGCAGATATCCAGTGTTAAATGAAAGGACCCAGAGGCTTTAAATACAGGGTCAATATAAAAATATTAACTTTAAAAATAATAGAATTGCGTAACAAACATTTAGACCTACTTCTTCCCAAAGTAGTTTGTCCTTTTCTAATTAGGATCCCATGTAGTTACGGCTAATGCATCCTAATTCATTAGTAGTTAATTGGCCTGATTTTAAAGTAACTCTTCCCAATAGCATTAGGATAGAAATCTTGAGGAAGATTAGGATATTGTAAAGAGTAGAGCTGACTAAAGGACAACTTTTGGAAAATCAAAGAGTGAAATGTTGGTACCTATATTGGATGGCTCCATTGTGCCCTGACTTAGGTGCTTGTTCTTCATCACTAATTCGGAGTACAATTTATGGACGCTCTTGCTCTCATTGTCCACCTATTTTTTTCCACATTGTTTGATTAAATTGAAGAGACTATTCTATCTTTCACCAACCCTTTAAAAAAACATACTAAATAAGAATGAACCAATACCTATTGGAGAAAAGTCAAATACCATTGTCTCTAAGGACTTATTTAATGATAGAATCAATTTTGAATAATATTGTCTGGAGCCTTCAAATGATAAGGAAAGGGGACACAAAACAAATAATAAAAGGTATTTGCATCATCTAAAAGTATTATTGATAAAATGAGAAAATTACTAAGTTTACAGTGGAAAACCCCAGAAAACAACTATCTTAACCAAGTGATCAAGTTTAACATCACCAGTAATGAGTCATATCAACATCCAGTATCCCTCAGGATGATACTAAGGATACGATACACTTCTGTAGTATTCATGTCCAGAATTCATAACCTCAACTTCATCATTGCAAAGCACCAGTCAAATTCGAATTGAGAGACATTCTACAAAATCACCACCTATCAAAATGTTACAAAAAAAATGTCAGCATGACGGAACACAAGAACAAACTGAGAAATTGTCAAGATGGAAAAAAAATTAGCACAGCAACTATATCCAGTGTAAAATCTTGGATTGGATTATGGGACCAAAAAAAAAAAAAAAAGACATCAGTGGAAAAACTGGCAATACTCAAATATGAGCTCTAAGTTTAGAAAAAGGTGCTATATCGATGTTAATTTCCTGATTTTGATAATTGTACCAGGATTATGTAAGCTGTTAACATTAGTGGAAGTTTAGTGAAACGTTTATGTGAACTCTTCTATTTTTGTCACTTTCTAAAGGTCTAAAATTATTTCAAAATAAAATGTTTTTATTAACAGCATGAAGCCTAATGGAGGTAATCTTGCATAAATGTTTTAAAGGCAGAAATCTTGAATAAGAAATGACTGAGAAGGTACACACAAAAAGAGTACATGTGACCAAGAATGGTAGAGCCTATTGAATTTGTTATTAAGGAAAACTGAGCTTTTGGTTATGGAATGGTATCAATAAGGATTTATTGCCAATTTCCATCTCGGCTGGGAGAAAAAGAAATAAAGATGCCAAGGGGTTATGGAAGGAAGTTGTATCATCTCTTTCTTCTCAGAGCTTTATCGGAAAGCCCTCCTTCCATGGCCACTTGAGAAATTAACTTTCTATCACTAGTTCAGGTTTTTGTTCCCTGAGCTCTGAGCAGAGACTGGCAAACAGTGGTGCTCTGTGAATGTTTGTTGAGTAAATATTTTCAGAATGACTTCTGAAAAACTTAGTCTTTTATGTACCTGTGAACTCCTTGGGACATATCCATGTACCAGTCTAATCTATAGCACTCCCTGGCCCTAAATAAATAGTGTTTCCCTTTTAAATAAAGGTTATGAGCTATTCTCCAAAACTAATATGCCAAAAGCCTGAAAACTTTTTCAGTAATATTACAAATTATCTCCATAACCCCATTCTATTCTTGAGAAAAGCATCTGACAAATCCCCATTTAGGGACAGTCTACGAAATACCTGACCAGTACTCTTTATTTATTTTTTAAATATATTTTTGTTGATTTCAGAGAGCAAAGGAGAGGGAGAGATAGAAACATCAATGATGAGAGAGAATCATTGATTGGCTGTCTCCTGCACACCCACTACTCGGGATCAAACTTGCAACCTGGGCATGTGCTCTGACCCAGAATTGAACCATGACCTCCTGGTTATAGGTCGATACTCAACCACTGAACCACGCCACTGGGCAACCAATAGGCTTTAAAACTGTCAAAGTCACCCAAAACAAGGAAAGTCTGAGAAAGTAAAAGCCAAAAGAAAAATCTTAAAAACCTTAACAGCCAAGAGGAACTTAAGAAAACATGACAACTAAATATAATGTGGTATCCTTGATGGTATCCAGAGAAAAAAGACATTAAGAAAAATTCGAGGGAATCTCAATAAACTATGGACTTTAATTAACAATAAGGCATTAATATTATTTCATTAACTATGACAAATATGCCACAGTAGTGTAAGGAGAAATTGGATATGGGAACTATCTGTACTATCTTTGCAGTTTTGGGTTTTTTTGGGTAAATTTAAACTATTCTTTTAAAAAGTTTAATTTTTAAAATTCAATGTAAATAAAACATTTTTAAATAATCATTTTATAGAAAAAATTTAATATGTAAAACAAATTTATCTTTCTTAAGCAGCAGTATCAAGTATAATACGATCTTTTCTTTAAAAGATCCCCTGTGAGAACACAATTATTATTTCTTCCTCTCTGACAGTCTAAAGAATCTGTGCATTTCTACTACATGTGCCTACTTTTAGCAAAGTCTTTCCTGTTGATATGTATTAGTATAAAGCATTTAGAGTGGTGCCTGAAACAAAGTGTGCAGTAACATCAATATTATAGAAAGACTAGAGGCCTGATGCATGAAATTCTTGCAAGAGTAGGCCTTCCCTCTGGCACCCGGGACCTGGCTTCCCTCGCAACCGCAGCTTCGTCATAAAGGTCATCCGGTCTAATTAGCATATTATGCTTCTATTATTATTATAAATACTGTCACCCACTATAAGCATATGGTAACTTGGGATATTTCTAGTAACAGTGATGAACTTGTAATCCATCCATATTTGCTCACCTGTATGCTGTTGTGGCTAAAGATTGACATTATTCTATGGTTAATGAAGGTAAGGATTTATGTGTTTAACCATGGAAATGTGAAGTTAGGTGATCCAACAGTGACTGACACCTCTATATTTAGGTATCATTGCCTCCATCAAACCAGCCTGGTGACTCACACATATCCCTGCCCCACACCAGCACATGTACACACCACCTGTCTCTCTGACCTCTTGACTTCCCTCCATTCTCCAGATCAAAGTGGGCCACGGATACAACAGAAAATGGACACTAAGTTGCACAGTCCCAAAGTGGCCTGACCCGGTGTTCAGGAAGGTAAGGTAACTAAACTCGTCACCTTTCTAAAGTCCCTTTCCAGCTTCCAAATGCTTCGTAACTGAAAAGTCTTAATTCATCATTGTGGAGGGGGCCAGGGGTGACAGGTTCCGGTCACTCTCAGGCAACTTTTTATTGGAAAAATCCTTGCAGGGCACTTACAGCTACTCCCTGCCTGGCCTGATTCCTGCCGATCAATCAGGCCTGCGTCCCCTTTTGGCAAGTGGCCAGAGGAGGGTGCTCTGTTGTTAGATGAAGACCCTCCAGGAAGAGAGGGAAACAGACAAATAGGGATCCTCTCCACTTCCCATCTCCCTTCAGACCTGCAAGGGGAGCCCTTGTGGTTTTCTCCTTTTTTGTCTTATCCTGTCACTCTCTGGTCTTTGAACAATAGAGGCGACAATGGTCTTGTCTAAATGATTTCACAGGCTATTATTCAGACACTCAACTTTTAACATTTCAATTTTGTCATTCTGCTTCCACACAAAAGGTGCACTTCTTACAGTATAATGTTCTCAGAATTATGTCAATGAGCAGTAATAGCTTTTAGCATTAAGTTGATCATTAACAGCTACATTATCTGAGGCATAATCAGTACTTCAGCCTTTTGTGTGATTATAACACTACAGGATTTGAAACCAATAGGAGGATGCTCTCATAACAACATATAAAAATATTTACATGGTAATGAAAGGTTACTGAAAAGCAAACAGTCTGAAACAGTATAATGAGTAAAAATATGAACATTTATTTACCGAAGGTGAGCTTATAAAAAAAAAGCGATATCATTGTAATGACACTTCTTTGGTCATAAAGGTTTGTATCTAAACATCTATGCAGGGATCCTTTGAGTGAAGTTTTCTAAGAAGGGCATATTCTAAAAAGTTTGTATTTTTAAAAACGTGAATAAGGTAGAAAGAGGATTCTATGTTTTAAGTACTATGTTACCTTCTTACACTTTCATGCTATTTGGCAAAGAATGTTGATTGGGACTCTTGGGTGCTGTTTTTCAAGTTGTTTTGCCCCTCTGCTCTCCTGTCTCTTGCATGAGAAACCATTCAGGGGAGAATTGTGTATATTTACCGCCAAAACAATGGATGTAACCATGCAGCATTCACCATGACATTCAAGACACAGGCGAACAATTAAGGTAGTGACACCAAGTCTGGATAGAAGCCCAATTCTAACTGAACCTTGTCTTATACATGATTTTGGGTCTCAATTAGAATTTATTAATTGTAAAGAGAAAATACACCTCATCAAAGAATCTAGCCCATGTTCATATAACTATAAAGAGTAACATGCATGCTGTTTCTATCCTTTGATAAAGTAATCAAACTTCCAGAATTCTATCTTTTATGGGACTCCTAAATCCAGATACAATGTAATACACAAAGAAGTTTATCACCATATTATTTATAACTGAATATCAAACCAACCTAAATATCCAGAGAGGAATGATTAAGAAACCAATGGCTACATTTTCATGCATGATGAAACATAGCACAGTAATTTCTTGTGGTGTTTACAAAAAATAAACAATTAATTAAAAAATACTTACAAAACTAAAGAAAAATACAAAATTACATTGTGTGTGTGTGTGTGTGTGTGTGTGTAAAACACGATGAATAGGAAAAAAGGGGGAGGTGGGCTGGTAAAAGAAAATATATCAAACAAATAGTGTGGTTTTTCTTGGGTAGTGGTTTTTTTCTTCTTCTTTCTTCTCTGTACTTGTCTGTATTTCCACATTTTCTTCAAAGAGAGTACATTATTTTTACAATTTACAAAAAGGATGCATGCATATTTAACTCTGTTGTTTAGTTGTCCTTATTAGAAGATATTGAACCAAATATACACCTAACAAGAACAATATGCAACATCCATGGTTTTCATTGTTTCAAACACTGAAAGGCAGTCCTTTGATTTGAAAATACAAAAACTTTGTGTGGAATATATGTGCCATTTGTGTGATTTCCTCCGGGCCACAAATCTTCCTTTCTCTGATCCCCCTACCCCCGCCATGTATGTGTGTGTGTGTGTGTGTGTGCGCACACACACACACACACACACTGATAAACCAATATCATTTCCAGGTGTATCTACCTGTGCCCAGACAGCTTTGCGCCAGCTCTCTCTGTTTGGAGTTACTTCGTTTCAGTTCGCACTTAGCTTTTCTGAGCCTGTCTCCCAACATCAGTGCATGAGTTTTATGTAGGGAATGGAAGCAGCATATTTTGAGGGAGGGTGCAAGGCCTTTATTTCCTCATTCCAGAGCCAGGGAAACATCGAAGAGAACGTGCACACTCTGATTGTAGGGAGGGAACTTGACATGACAAGTTGAGGTTCAAGAAGGCATTTGGGCAAGAGGGGATTGTTCAGCACACATTCAGTGCTCCAGGCAGAGAATTCTACTTGCTAACCTTTGTATGTGTCTCATTCTGTCTGTCCCCCTTCCCAAACACCTCATCTATTATTTCTCCCTCCTGGAATACTCTTTCTTACCCTGTCTATTCTTACTCAGGCCATGCCTCTATCTTTCTTTCAAACATAACCCCTTTACAAATAATACATATGAGCTTAATGTTTGTATATTTTACTTATAATACTACTTTTTATCACAAAGCAGTCTTTCAAAATGTTCCAACTAAAAAACACTAAAAAAACCCTCTTAATATTTATTGTTATTTGTTATATCACAATTATATATTAGGAGAAGCCTAATATATAGAAGCATTAGGCCAAAATTGTGTTAAAATATAGTTAAGGTTCATTCTCTTGGATATCTTCTTTAATATTTCAAAAATTCAGGAAACCTTTGTGAATTGTAAAACTCAGCAATCATGATTTTAGTTATATGACTTCTGAATTTCTAAGCATTTGTTTTGGGGATGTGTATTTAACTCTGTTGCGGTCTTGTGGTTTTTCAATGAATATTTATTTAAATAAAAAACTTGGCGGGGGGGAGCTTAACTTTATCTTTTACACAAAGAAAATATCAACCCAGAACCCATGGGTAGCCAGCCTAGAAGAGCACAAGTCACTGCGCAGCAACCAGCAGTTTCTTTGAAGAGCAAATCGGTTTCTGTGCAGATCGGTTCCATCCCTTTCTATGACCGGAGAAAAGGACATGTGCACCAACAGGAAGTCTTTGACATAACTTTCTAGTGTTCAGAAAGCTTTGGTTTCTGACTTCTACAGTCCTGGTCAGGGGTGTCAGCAATCCAGCCATGCCTGCCTAAAGGTGGTCGCCTACCTTCCTGAGTGGTCTATTTGTGCATGAAACCCATGTTTCCTCTGTATTCTGAATCCCTTTTCCACTCACTGCCCTTCCTGTCACTCAGTATGTGTATCTTACCTCAATTCCCAGAAGCTATGCAATGGGAAGACTATAATAACATGACCTTCTTTCTTTCATTACATTGCCTTGAGTCAGGTCCTACACTGCATGAGATTCACTACTGACACAAACATAAACAGTGCCCTCATGTTTTCTCTTAAAATGGCCTCTATACTATTTATCTATTGCTACGTAACAAGTCACCCCAAAACTTAACAGTCTTAAAGAATAATAAATGTTTAGTACATCACAAAGCTTTTGTGGGTCAGGGTCAGGAGAAACTTAAATGGGTATTCAAGCTTGAGGTCTCCCCTGAGGTTGCATTCGAAATAAAGACTCAGGTTGCAATCATCTGAAGGCTTGACTGAGGCTGGATGATCCATTTCCAAGGTGGCTCACTGGGCTGGCAAGTTGGTTCTGGCTGTTGATAAAAGGCCTCAGCTTCTCTCCATGTGGGCCTCTCCAGAAGGCTAATCAATGTTTAACGGGCTAGGTTTCCCTTAAAAATAGTGACCCAAAAGGACAAGACAGGTGCCACAATGGTTTGTATGATCCAGCTTGAGAAGTCGCAGACCATCATTTCCACAGTATCCTATTGGGCACACGGGGTCATCCCTATTAAGTGTGGAAGGGAAACCTACAGGGCAAAAATGACAATGATTATTTGGCGGGGGCCGGGGGGGGTTATCTTGGTCATCTTGTCATTGTTCATGACACCTTTCATCAATATGTGGAGTTTTTCTTTGACCAAGTTGAATCTGGATTGGCCTGTGACTGCTCTGCCAATTGAGTACAATGAACATGATGCTAGACCTGTTTCAAGTAAAGAGTCCTTTAAAGAGACTGGAAGCTTGATTTCCTGTCTTTTGGAGCTCTGAGCCATCACGTAAGAACTTCAGGCTACCCTCATAAAGCCACATAAAGCTATGTTGATGCTTCAGGCCTGTGTGCAATAAAGGTCATCTCGGTTGCTTATTGGAATGACTCAAATACCTGCTACTGTATTACTACAACCACAAGAGAACTTTCAGTGAGAATCACTCACTGAACACAGCCAACTCCTAGAACTGTGAGACATTATAATAAATCTGTGTCATTAGCCACTAATTTCAAGATGGTTTACTATGCAAAATAATAAACAGAAAACCTGAACCTAAGTTGTGCAAGTTTCTATTATTCATTCTTGGTACTTCATGCACAATGTTTATATTACAACGTAAGTTCCACGATGAAAGGAAACAGTAGCTCCATTATTACAATGGCCTCCTAACTGGGCTTTCATGTTACTTTGCCTCCAACTTTCCATTCTTTAAATAACAGTCAGAGTGACCATTATTATAACTTATACCATAGTATACTCTGATCCCCAAACTAGTCTATGTTTGTATTATGTATTATGACTGCGGTCTATACATCTCTTTCTATATTTTATTTTACTTTATTTTTAATCATAATTAGCATGTCACTTTTTTATGTTGGTCTTTCTAACTAGATACTAATCTCTAGCAAGCAAGATCCATAGATACTATATCCCTTGGTCTAGGCCCAGTGTTAAGCACAATGCCTGAGTACATAGTAGATGTTCAATAAATATTTGTTGAATAACTAACTTCTCAACATGTCTTTTATACTCCATTTGATTTTGTAATGGAAATGTATGTCTTAATGTTTTTAGTTTGACTCTTTGGTCATAATTAGTTGCAAAGGAAAAAAACACACACACACAATTATTCCACGGTTGGGTTGCTCAGTGGTTTGGAGCGCATCCCAGGCACAGGTTTGACTCCCAGTCAGGGAACATACCTGGGTTGTAGGTTTGATTTCCTGTTGGGGCACATACAGAGGCAACCGATCTGTTTCTCACATCAGTGTTACTCTCTCTCCCCCCTGCCCTTACTCTCTCTCTAAAAATCAGTGAAAAACATGTCTTTTGGTGAGGATTAGAAAAATAAATAAAAATAATTCATGTTTTTGTTGACTTTTCATGGGCTTCTGTAAACGGGTCATGAAAAATAGTGACCTGAAATGTGACATATACTCAAGTCTTCCCATCTTGGGGTTAACTTTGAATTCCCTTAAGAAAAGCAGAAATCTGGCACTCTTTATTGAGCAAGATTCTATCTTGCTCATCAATGCAAAATAAAAAATAATTCTCACACTCCCTTTCCCCAGTTGTCATTTTATTTTCTAAATTTATTATAATACTGTATTTTTATTTAAAAATGATTTTTTTTATATTCTCTGTTGCATATTTATATTTATTAACTTATTTAGACTAAGAATAAAAGATTCTCCAACTCCTTCTTTCAGAAGCCTTAGAAAGCATAAAGCTTCGGTTAATTTAATTATACAAATCTTAGAAAATCAAAATAACTCCCCAAAACTCCTTTACATTAATAAAAAAAATCAATGGAGCCAGAAAGACTGTTAGGTAAAGCATATTCTAAAAAAACTGCAGAAGTAGTTAAATACAAGACATTTTGGGAGACCAAAGGCCCAAATATTCAATAACAAAATTTTAGCCATATGTGCACTTATTTAGGACAGATTATTAACTGTTACCCTCCATAAATATAAGAAATGAATTACAATAAATCTGAATAATTTGGAACTGTTTTTCTGAAATCACAGCCATTAAGCAGTGGTGGTCATTCAGTGGAAATATTCATCAAGATATAAGTATGACAGAAATACCAAGTTCATTTTGCAGTGTCAAATGGAGGCAAATTCGACAAATCCCTACATTCAAAAACAGTTTCAGAGTAATTACATGTTTTTGGACAAGACTTTCAACATTCTTTTTCTTTTTTTCTTACATATGCTTCTAAATATGTGTTTGGAATTCAAAATTTAAATTTAATTACAAGCAGAAGAATATGCCTACTTTACATCCAATTTAGTCTTAAATTACCCTTAAATTCATAGAGATTCATAAAAGTTTAGGGTGGGGAATTTTTAAAAGTTTGTCTAACCCAGTGGTTTTTAAAGTTCCATGTACATTAGAATCACTTACGGGGCTTATTAAAACTCAGATTGCTGGGATCCACCCTGAGTTTCTGAATCAGTGGTCTGCGGTGAGGCCCGGGAATTTGCTTTTTTAACTAGTTCCCAAGACATGCTAATATCTCTGGTCCAGGGACCACTCTTTGGGGATCACTGCTCTAACCTACAGCCTAAATTTTACAGATAAAGACACAAAGGCCCAGACAACATGAAAGATCAATCCAATGTTTCTGCCATAGACAGTGGCAGAAATATCAGGGAACACAGATTTTCTAATTCCAGGCAAAGTGTTCCTTTGATTCGACTTTCCCAGGCTGAGGAATATTCAGTACCGTATGAGGTGTTGATGAAGAATAAACTACAGACCAAAAAAAAAGTCACAGGCAAGGAAAAGGGAAGGCAACGTAAACATCCTCTCTCCTAGTTGGCAAAATTAAAGACATGCAGAACCGCACCAGAAATTGTATGATTCAGGTATTTCTTTGCGGCCACTACTCCCCTTTTGAAGTTCACTTCCCTCTAAAACATCTAAGGACTTACTTTGCATTCTTACATTGCAACGTCTTTGTTGATAACTTTGCAGTAATTCCATTACAGCAAATCACAGGGTTGTCAAATCTTCAAGGATCAGAAGATCATGAGTTGACAAGTAGCAGATGCACAGAAAGAAGTTTTAAATAATGTGCAGCCATTCCCCATGTGGAGCAAAGTAGAATACCTATTACTCTGTGATAGTAAAAACCAGCCGGGAAGTAACAAAGAATAAAGTTATGCCACGATATGTACCGCTTCTCCCATTTTCATTCAGTGAAGAATCAAAGAATTCAGAAGAAAGAACACTCTGAGATTTTCAAACAAGCTGTTTCTGTTTAAGGACAGAAGTTTCTGTTAAAATTTAGGATAATTGTGATGTCAGCGAGCACAGTGAAAGCTGCAGGCAAAAAGAACCTTCTCATTGTAATACCACTACTGTGGGCATATTTGAAACACTATAGCTTCTTCAGGCTCTAATTATAACTGTTTGTTGCTTCTGTGGTTTCAATGATAATAGAAGTTGTTCACAAAATTTACACAACACTGATGTATTGCATATAAAATAGAGACAGTCACGTGCAAAATATACCATTATATATTTTCTCCTAGAGAGAAACAGCTGAGAAACCTACAGACCATCAAATTATGACTCTAGTGTTTCATTACAAGCAATTAGGCTCCAGAACCCAAAGGTACAACCAAAACGCTTGGTGTAATTTGGTTAATACCACTTAAGAGCTGGGCCGCAGGTGTTTAAATCTACAGAAAAGAAAAATCTTCGTGGCTCTCAAGCCTTATTACATTACGGGTAAGTGTTTTTTATAGCCAGAGTATCAAAGGTGGGACTGAGGAAAAAAATAAATGTGAAGTGAGAAGAAGAAAGATCCAAAATGATACTCATTCATTCCACCAGCACTGAGTGAATGACTACTCTGTGTCGGGCACAGGTTTTGCCTCAGTGAACTCAAAATCCAGCAGGAGAGTGGGCATACTTTCATTCCTTTATCAAACATTGAACAGTGATGTAAAGATATCAGGACAACCTGTTAGTAATGTTCTAGAACACAGTGCTTATGTGTCCAAAGGGCTGAGAAATTAGGAAGTCATCACTAATTAAATGACATTGATCTGAGTTTAGAAGAATTAAAAAGATGTTTCTATATGGAAAAGGAAACCACTTGACAAGAAATAAAATCATGAAAGGCAGGTTGGGGTCACACAACTTAGAAAATTAAGTTAAGGAATTTGAACACTATTTCTAGACATTGAAGCCATGGAGAGTGTCTGAGGACTACAGTGCAAGGCAGGGTAGTTTCTGAGAAAAGTCTTCCGGAGATCACACCTAAAAAAGGTAAACAAAAAAGAAGACATGCTTTTGTAATGTCTGGACGAGCTGTTGTAATAATGGGGGACTCCCTAGGAATGAACCACAAGGAATCCAAGAGGTTAAGACATTTGGAATGGATTTTTGCCCTGGGGTCTCTGCTAAATCCTGCTGACCTTGCAGTTGGATTTCAATTATTCATGCTTTAGTGATGGCACACGAACTTGAGGTCAAAGCAGAAATGGACATCAACACAACAAGGTAAACGGAAGGAGACAATAAGATATAACAGAAAATTAAAGATGCAATATGGAACATCAATACAACCAAATATTAGCTCTATGATAAGGAGGAAATCTCTGATTAGAAATCAACAACAAAGAAAGAGAGAGAATAGTGCAGAATATACAATATGAATGAAAGCGGGACTTAATTAGTGATGCAACACATACTAAAAAGATGGTAGAAAAATATTAAATTAACTGTATTACAGTAAATTAGAATGAATCAGTAAAATGGAAAATTTCTAGAAAATTTGTAACCAAAAATATTCATGAAGACAAAGCAAATCTGAATCACCTTAGAACTCTCTCAAAAAACTAAAAGCATAATTTAAAATTTCTCCCAAGGGAAAACATCTTGTTGAAATAGGTGTTTTGGGGGGTTTTTTTTTGATGCATTCTACTGAGCAGTCAAGGAACAGATTATTCTACTCTTTTAGAAAAGAGAAAAAGAAGTGTTCCATAATATATTTGGTAAGACTAGCATATTCTTTATACCAAAACCATAGAGTTTAAAACAGAATATCATGGGCCAATATCCAATGAAAAAATGATATTAACAAACTAAATCTATGGATATATGAAAAATATAATTTATTATTAATAAACTAGAGGCCCGGTGTATGAAATTTGTGCACTGTGGGGTCCCTCAGGCTGGCCTGAGCCCTCTTGCAATCTGGGACTCCTTGGGGGATGTTGGACTGCCAGTTTCGGCCTGATCCCCGCAGACCAGGGACCAGGAGGGATCGGGCCTAAACCGGCAGTGGGATATCCTTCTCATAATCTGAAACTGCTGGCTCGCAATTGCTCGCCTGCCTGTCTGCCTGATTGCCCTTAACCACTTCTGCCTGCCAGCCTGATCAAGCCTGATCACCCCCTAACTACTCCCCTGCCAGCCTGGTTGCTCCCAACTGCCCTCCCCTGTTGGCCTGATTGCCCACAACTGCCCTTCCCTGCTGGCCTGATTGCCCACAACTGCCCTTCCCTGCTAGCCATCTTGTGCCCACATGGGGATGGCCATCTTGTGTGAGGGTGTGGTGGTCAATTTGCATATTACCTCTTTATTATGTAAGTTTGTAATTATTTCATAAATGCAAAGTTGAGTCAACATTAGGAAATTGTGAAATTACTTCATTATACTAAAAGATTAAAGAAGAAAATTAAAATCAGTTTTTGCTTTTCATTAGATACAGTAAAAGTATTCAATATTCAATATAATGTGACAACTATTTGGGATAAAACTCAGCATAATTCACAAACACTATAACTGTCTACATATCAAAATCAAAAAGACAAATTAATGGAATGTATAAAAATTTTAATGTAGTAAATATATACAAGTAGAACGTAAAGTCAATGGCATTCTATACAATTTGACGTAAGATAAGGATGTATACTTTATAAATACTATTTATAATGGTATCTAAAAACATATTTAAGGAATAAACCAAACAAAATATAACAGATCTTTTGGTAGAGAATTATAACACTTTATTGAAAGAAATCAAGAAAAGCTTAAAAGGCAAAGGTATACTATGTTCAAGGATAAATAGATTTGCTAACATAAAGATGTTGCTTTATCCAATTGGTTTTTAGATTCAATGCAATTGACATCAAAACCTGACTGGGAAGGACTTTCACTTCCAGTAAAATGGAGTGGATATGCTCTTCACTAATGCTCCCAGTACAACTTAAAGATCTGAAAAGTATCTATAAAAAAAATATAAGAAGACTTTGAAAGGTGGAAAGAAGACCAACTGATCAAAACCACAGTACCTGAGTGATGACATGGCAGTGAGTTCCCTGGTTTTCGTCTTGCTCATGTATTCTGAGCCTAAAATTGAATGAGCCAGCAAACCGAAAACGCAAATGATCATAGATCATAAAAGCGTCCCAAAGGCTTCTTTTTCTAGCCAAAGGAGAAAGAAGAGGGCGACAGACAACTGTGAGAAATAACAGCCTTACTCCAGCCAAACAACACAGAAAAAAAGTGTAACTCCACCCCAACCCCACCAGCAAAAAAAGCCAAGCTAGGCTCATGGACTTCTACTTTCGCTAAGCTGTATTGGGGTTTTCAACATCCTGCTGGGTTACTTTCAAGGAAGGATAAGGGACCATCAGAAAAGGCCAGGGCCTTCATTCATCACACGGGCTAGATAAGATTTCTTCACTGTGCTGACAATGCAGGACATGTGCGCGGGCTGGACTCCCATTGACACTTGGCAGTACGTTGACATCCCTCTGACCTTACTGTAGTGGTGTCTGAAGAAAGCTAGTGGGAAGTCATTGCCCACTCCGGAAAACAGTGTGACAGTTTCTTAAGACACTAAATATGCAACTACCATACAATCTAGCAATCGTCCTGCTGGGCATTTATACCAGAGAAATGAAGACTCATGTCCATACAAAACCTACACACACGTGTTTATAATAGCTTTATGTGAAAGAGTCCAAAACTGAAAACAACCCAGATGCCCTTCAATGGGTGAATGTTAAAGAAACTATGGTACCTCTATAATGTGAGATAAATACTACTGAACAATAACAGAGAAATAAACTCTTGATGCATGAATCAACTCTGATGTATCTCCAGTTAATAATACTAAGAAATAAAAAAAAATCCCCAAAGTAATATACTGTATAATTCCATTTATATAACACTCTTGAAATGACAAATTTTTAGAAATGGAAAACAGATTAGTGGTCACCAGGGGCTAAGGAGGAGGTGAAAATGAAAGGGAAGTGAGTGTGGCTGTAAAAGGGCAACATGAGTGATCTCTGTGGTAATGAAATGCTGAATCTTGACTATTTCAACGTCAATTTCCTGGTTGTGATATTTTACTACATTCTTACAAGATGTTACCTTGGGGGAAACGGAGTAAAGGGTACATGGATCTTTGTATAACAATTGTAACTGTTAACCTATAATTATCTCAAAATAAAAGGTTAATTGAGGAAAAAAACACACCAGATTACTTATGGAAATTAACTAACTAATTCTAAAATGGACACAGACAAGCAATGAACCAAGAGTAGTCTAAAGGGCAATGATATCACCAAAAAAGGTAGAGTGTGAGCTATAGGACTTCATCCCTTCCTTCCCACAAGCAAGTAATGAGTGGGGAAAACTGTCAGAATGAGCTTTTAAAAAACTCCGGAATCCAACCAATAATTTATAACAGCCAGAAAATGATTTCGTAAAAACAAAACAAACAAATAAACAAACTGTTGCTTTGTGGTAAGAGAGTAAAGTCTAAAAATGCCAAGTATGGGTAATATGAGAAACTTCTCATAAACTGCTGATGTATCAGCAAAACTACTTTGGAAAACAATGTGGAATAGCTCAGTAAAGGTGAAGTTGTGCGTATCCAACAATATCACTTCTATCTATATATCCTAGAGAAACTCTTGCGTACATGAATCACATAAACATAGAGAAACGTGCACAAGTAAAATTCCAGCAACACCTTTTTGTAATGGCAAGGCAATCCAAATGTCCACCAGCAGTAGAATAAAAAAATAAATTGGAATGCATTATTGAAATGGAGCACTATGCAGCAGTGAAACAGAAATTATAAACTCACAAACAGAATATGAGTGAAATACCAACTTCTACAATAAAACATTAGGATTTCTTTTATATATACAGTTTAAAAGCAAGAAAAATTAAACCACATAGATATACATATTTTATATATATTTACACATATACAGCCTCTGCATAGATTAATATATACACGTATATGGAAAACTTTAAAAACACACAGAAGAAAATGACTAACATAATTCGGAGGTTACATTTAGGGCAGAGGTAGGGCAATTATATCACCAAAAAGGAGCTCATGCAACATAACTTTCAAAACAAAGGCAGTATCTTACTTGATAGACACAATTGTGATCGGTGATTACTATCCTATTTGTAGAATGCTACTTACATATTATATACATTGTAATGCACTATATTTTACAATATAAAGTATTGTGTTTAAAATAAAATACAAAACATTTTATTCATAGCAAAATAAAAAAACAAAAAGTCTGAGTATGAAAATGGATCAAATCCATGTTTTAGAAAGACTATTCTGGCGGACATATAGAAGAGACACTGAGGGCTTCTACTATCTAGGAGGGAGAAAATGAGGTTCTAACCTGGGCAATGCCAATCACATGCAAATTTAAAAGAGAAACTTTGTGAACATATAATTGACAGAAGAGATGAGAGAATGTTGATGTGTTTTGTGCGTGGCTTATTATGAGGATGGCGAATGATGACCAAAGAGAGCTGTAGGGAGACTCTATTTGAAGGGTGGGAGGTAGAACAGGAAAGAGTAAGCAATGAAAAGATAGAGAGACCCGCAAGAAAACAATGTTCCCGACGCCGGTTGAGGATTAACAAGTTGGAGTTTGGATCAGAATAACTTCAACCACTGTAAAGTATGTTTGGAGGTCAACCACTGGTATAAAACGTACAGGAATATTTTTCTGGACTTGAGGAGAAGGGAAAGGGTATGGAATAGCAGCTGTGGGGAATACAATAGGAAAAAAAAAACTAAAGACAAAAGACTGCTGAATAGCAGTGAGGGTCCAGCTGGGTTGGATGGCATGAATTTGTAGGAGAGCCAGCTGGCATGATTCATGACCTACTCCAACAACCTTGGTTATTATCACTGAACGACGGTTATTAAGGTTGCACATATCATCCTGTATAAAACATATAGATGCACACATGCAAGCACTCACACACTTCAAGTTTTGAACTAAATAATTTGTCAGAGGTCTATCAAAACCATAGACACTGAACAGAAGAGAGTTTGTAAGAGCCTTTCCAGTAGACAACAGCGTTTCCATGAATGACTAAGTGTTTCCATCCAGGCACAGCCTCTTACAGGATTCTGGTTTGTCAGAATTTCCAGGAAAGTTAATGGGACAAACTACATCCTCGCTGCAGCAGTAGACGCTGAGGCAATAACTGATTCATCCTCTCTCTCCTTTTCAGCCATGTTAGACGCCTCTCCTTTCAATTAGCATTCTGTCTGGGCCAGGTGGTTTGCCTGGTGGTTTAACCCAGAACCTCATTGCTGGTATCTGTTTTCACATCCTTCTCAACCTACAGGTATTGTACTTGCTCTTCACAAGTACAAGTTACAATGGGCAGGAGAGGCACCCACATTCCCCTTTACGCAGCAGCAGCCCTACATTTTTATGTTAATCATGGCCAATTAAAAAAAAAGCAACAACAACAAGAATTATAAGGAGAGCTCAAAGTGATGTGACAGCAGCCATGCTTTTGAGTTTATTGGTCTTACTATGATCCCCCCAAGGAAGCATCCTTACCTGAGAGCCAGGACCTCAAGTCCTCCACAGCCTCCTTGTTAAGGGAAGTTCTGCAAAAAAGGAGACAGCTATAAATGGTTATTACCCACAGCAGCTAGAAAATGGATACATCACTGCATCAACGGCATGGTTCCAGCAGCATCCACTAAACTATTATTTAAGATATTTTACCATTATGAATTATAATAATACCGAAGAGCAATTCTATGAAATCAAACTATCCATTTAAAGCCATACGGTGGTGTACTAGAACATACTAGTGGATCCCCTATTAGCTCCACAGAGCTGATTATTCACATCTCTTACCAACTAGGTATTTAGTGATGTCATGTTGGTAGTTGGAAATTGTCCATAGTTGGAGTACTTACATCATGGAAACTGATAAAAGCTACACATCAAGTCCTTTTTTCAGGGGGTGGATGACCAAGTTGTTAAACATTTACCAGCACACCCCTGTAGCAGGTTAAGATAAGAATCATTATTCCTGATTTTAAGTATGAGGAAAATAAGCTAAGAAAGAGCAATTAAGTGACAGATTTATAATTAAAATCTATATCTATCAGACTTTATTGTAACAGAATATTAGGCTTAGTTTAACATTTACCGAGTGACACAATCTCAATCTACACAAGTCCAATCTTTGGAAAACAAAGAACATGGTATGTTGGGAGTTTGATTGAATTGTTTCTAGCTATTTTCATATCTTTGGGGTGTTAATAATGTTCTAAAATGTTCCCCCTTTCAAATTTGTAATATGAAGATTTAAAAAATAATTTGCATGCCTCAGTTTGAGATTGTATGCAAAAGTACTTTTGAATGCACAAAACTTAATACAAATGAAAAATTGTTAATAAAAAAGCAATAGGGACAATAACCGTGCTTTTTCAAATGGCTGAAGCAATAGATCCTTAGAGTGAAGATGAGGGTAACATCAACATGTCCTTCTTAAATTGAGTCAAGGCCACTTTTCCCTGTGCTGTTTCAGTTGAGTTGGAACAACTTCTTCAAGCTCTTATTTTGACAAGTGATTTTTTTTTATGTGACAAGAATTCTTCTGGCCCTGGAGAAATGAGCAACTTCTCTCTCATCCAACATCTGACTCCATAACTGAAGTTGTTGTGAATGCAGTGTTTCAAAATTAAGGCAGCTCCAGCGCTTGTGGTTCATGCATCTTCTCATATATGTTCAGAAAACGCTGTTGCGTTCAGTGTCTCTGTCCCTTTGGAAGTTTTTTGGTTTGTCAGTTTCAAGACTCATGTTTCAAATCCTCTCTTCTGTTCTCTCCTCTCCTCTCTTGCTCTATAACCTGCTCTCCAGGGACTCCACTTCATTCTTCATTCCAGCTACAGTCTTACCCCTATTATTACTATTTCTGGCAAAAAGGAGACATGGTCACAGTTATTGGTCTCCAGACATTACTGGCTTTAGAAAGCAAACATACTCTGATAGGAGAAAAATTAAAAGATAACTTTCTATTGCCACAGTGAAAGGTATAATCAGAGCAATAGGAACAGTCATAATATTGACAAATGCACCAATCTGAGCATCTTATAAGCACACCCACGAATACACACACACACACACACACACACACAGCATATGATTATATATCTTCCTAACTGAACAACAAAAAAGACAATGGTGCTCTTCAAAGGGCTTGTTTTCTTCTGGATAAAATTTTGCAAGATTGCTATCAAGAAAGGTTGCACATGAGACACAAAGACACAGAAAATATTCACTTGCTCCATGAATTTGCTGACTGATTTCATATTGTTGAATCCCACCCATTAACACATGTACTTAGATTCTAATAATGACTGACAGACATTTGGAAGGCAAAAGTAAAAGTTGACCTGCAGACAGTTCAAATTTGCCATATGCTTGCTGTCACTGTTCGCAGTTTGTAGACCATCCTAATGAATGCTTCAGCTGGCTGACCTGATATACTTAAAGAACAGGGGGATGAGAATATGAGTGTGGGGGGCGGGGGAGGTTGGGGGTGAATGGGGGGATGAGAACACATTTGTAATACCTTAACCAATAAAGAAATTTAAAAAAAAGAATGAATACCTGTTTCTTTTTTCCAATCAGGTATTTTAGTTTTCCTATTACACATAAGCATGACAACGTAGTAGATAATTAAGGGCAAATTTAAGATAGTTTGAGGGGGAAAGAATGGGTATTTGGCCCTAGAACTTATCACAGACGTTTTCACATAAATGATCGCCTCGTTGAGGAAATTCTCTAACCATATTCATCAGGTGCACTCTCAGAAATAAGTTCTTTCCTTCAACATAGCCTAACAGAATTTCTAAAGAAAAATTATTAGTGCTTAGAAATCATTAGAGCTTAAATTATGTGCATGTAAACAAATGACTAAAAATACTCATTTTTACCCTGTCTAATTTTTGCCTTTAAAAAAAGAACTATATGATTTTCTCATGTGTTTAAGCAACCAAATATCCCATTAACTAGCTGAGCTTTTTATTTCTTGAAACTTCATGTCTGAGGCATTATTGTAGATGGGAGGAATTGTTGAAGGAGAAAAAAGGAAAAAGTTTGTATTAGTTGTTTTAAAATTTGACACTTTGGTGTAAGCCTACTCATCCTTTTCTCTTCATGTATTTAAAGATAGATCTTCAACTTTTCCAGTTTTAATCAGATATCCCAGATGGTCATGTTTATAGTAAAAATGTTATTAAAGCCTGAGTAAATAAAATAATTAAGATGTTCTGATTAATATCTAGATTCTGAGCAAGAGCTGCAGATTGCTTTTAACATAGGGGTTGGTGTGTGGTAATAATAAATAAATTTTAATTAGTCATAATATGTATTCTGCTTTTAAAGGTGACATAATTGCCCTGGTCTATGTGGTTAGTGTCAGCCCATGCACCAGAGGGTCACTTGTTTGTGCTGCCTCCAGGAGGCAACCAATCGATGTCTCTCTCTCTTTCTCTCTCTCTCTCCCTCTCTCTCTCCCTCTCTCAAAACCTCAATGAGGAAAATGTCCTCAGGTGAGGATTAACCACAACAAATAGGTGCCATCTTTACATCAGAATGCCCTAAAACAAATAAACCAACCACCTAAAACATTCATAAGCACTACTTATTTTAAAATAAAATCTGTTGCTTGCATTTTAGCAGACTTTATTTTTCAAATATCTCTTCTGAGAACACTTAAGGCTAAACTCATGAAAATCATGGGTAACTCGCAGTGAGTCACGGAAATGAAACATGAACACAGAATAAGAATGGTTTGTAGGCAGGCTGTGCTTGCTGTCACACTGACGGACAAAGCCCGCGGGAAGATTAGAAAGATGACCTACAACTCATCCAACAACATCCACCCGGCCTTTCACGGCCGGCCTCCCTGGTCCTTTAAATCCGCGCGGAGGTGGGGATGATGCCCGCCCCATCGGAAGCACCAACGAGGCTCCGTCATCTGTAGAAGCGAAGCCCTGGGCAGCTGGCGCCCTTCCACGGGGAGCTACACACACCACGTGCCGCATTGCGAGTTTCCTCCGGCAGCAGATGTCTGGTGGCTGCTGTGCAGGTCTCCAACTCCACCGAGCCACCTGTACCACATATTTAATGTACCGGCAGTGCGATTGCTGCCACTTGGGAAAGATTTTGTTGTTGTTGTTGTTAATTTAATCTTTTTCTCAACCCCCGCTATGATCGCTGGGATTATGCTCTGAAATTTGGCCTCATGGTGCAAAACTCTTTGTTCAAAAATATAAGGGAGGAAAAAAATCAAAGCCGGCCCACTTCTCCACCTCCCCTGACTGCCCCCAAATGACCCAGGAAAATGCATTCACCTTGTATATCATTACAATTACATTTTGTTTCTTACAAATCGAATGTTTCCAAAAGGCAGTTTTTCTGAACCACTACACACACAAAAGTCAAGCAACTGACTGCTAAACTGCTCACCCTTCTGCGTTACTCTGACACTACCCAACGTTAACGTGCCTCCCCCACAACTGTACACCGTGGGTGCCATCCTCTTAGAACATTAGCGGGAAAACATTCTGACTCTTTCGGCTGCTAAAGCGACACTTACAGTACCATTGTGTCTGTTTAGTTTAAAAATGAGGTTGATAACGGTAATGCTTTTCCATAAGATGATCTTCTACTTTTTAATGATACCCGTAGTTTCCCCTACATAAATGACTAAATCCTCACAGAATCTCGGTCTTGATTAGCACTCCTGCTAGTAAAATTTCACATACTAAATCAGCACCAGCTGTAGCAAGCAAGCAAGAAAAAGGCAAGTGTAAATGTTCCATATGCCCCACCAAATTGGCATCTGTGTCAGTAACCCCCTTTTTTAACTATTGTATACATACATTCTCTTAAGTGTTTTGTTCACAGAACACTGCTAACAAAATTTCTCTGTTGGCATATCAAGGAAAGAGCCGGTGCATATGACTCAACTGTAAAAAATACAATCTCGCCTTCTCCTCTGGTGGCCACACACACCTGAGTGTTCTGTTTATTAAGTTACTTTAAGATAGTGAACCTTTCTCTCGACATCTGTTCTCTGTAATGTGACACTGCAGAGCTCTTATAAAGCTGCTTTACCATTGGAGTTTAATTGTTAGCAACACCAAACAATGTCAGAGAGATAATAGAATTATTCTAGTCACCTTGAAGGTATCTCAGAGACTAGGCTCAAAATAATGGAATGAGGTGGTGGTAGAAAGCATTTGTGATCTCTCTCATCTCATCACCCAGGTTCTCTTCAAATTATGAGGTGTCTCTTCATTGATAGATATAGACATAGATATAAATATGGATATCAATATCAATAGATATAGATATCAGAAAGAACCCCAAAGCTACATATCTAAGATACTACATTGAGCTACTTGTTATACTGAATACTAGTTGGTATTCAATACTTTACCCATTGGGACCTTCTTAATTGTATAACATGAAATAGCAATAGTTTTTTTAGGAACATATGCAAGCCATCAATATGAATGCTACAATAGCTATCAAAAAGTTCCAAACATAGAAAAGCATCCTAAGCAAATGCTCTACATACAAGGAATATTAGTAGGACGTATCCCAGAGATAGTCATCTCACAGAGGAAAAATATATTTAAGTATTTTCCCCTCTTATTGGAATATCCTTATCTTGGTAGGCCAGTGTATACAGAAGATAGAACTGACCACTCCTTTCTTTGTGTCACTCATTGATTCCTGCCCATGCAGTCTCACAAGTATGGGCAACTGCATGTAGTTCTCGCTTCCTTACATCCCTACCTCTCTTGATTTGATTAGAAGCTCCTTGTGAGTTGAAATAGTATCTATGTAGTCCAATGTCTACTGTATGGGAATATCAACATTTAGTACAATACCCAACAAATGTTTTCCCACATCAAAGCAGGTAAGGAATGCTGAAAGTTTTTGTTAAAAACTAAATGAAATGGATGATGAACAACTTACCAGTGGGGATCAAATAACCTAACTAAACAAGGACAAGGGGAAATGAATAAAATTTCCTTTGTTTCCCTGAAGTTTGCTTAAAACATAAATTCCCTTTCATTGAGTGTTATTGAGGGCTATTGAGATTTAGTGAAAGTTACACTTGATAACTCTGAGGCTAAAAATTAGAAGACATTCTGGTTTCAAGTTAAAAATCTCTTGGATCTTAAGATCCAGTCTAACTAAATTCTTAGTGAATAATTTTAGAGGAGGGTATGCGAGGAAATCCACAATTGTGGTATATCTTGCAAAGTGCTATTTTAAAATATGAAAAATTTTTAAAAATATTGCTTCCCTTATGAATGGCTTCTCTCCCTGGTACTGTGAGTGGTCCAGCAAAGCTGCTAGCTTCCTCTAGGGGCGCTGCTATAGGAATTCCCATACCAGGAAGTCTGGATGAGATTATCCAATGTTTACCTACATAAAATGCAACTGCACTCGTCAACCTGACAGTGATCTCACAGCTTTCAAAATTATTATGCATTTTGCGGCGGGGGGAGGGTACAGACGGGGTGAAGGGGGTCAATGGGAAAAAGGGGGACATCTGTAATACTTTCAACAATCAAGATAAATTTTTAAAAATGATTATGCTGACCTTATTCTTAGAACATTGGCCATATTGTTGTTGACAGTATTAGGGGTAAATTTGTATGTCTACAAACCTATATGCTCCTGGAAAGTAAGCACAGTTCCTTTTATCTCTATGTTCTCAAATATCAGCACCGTGATGCAGAGGATTTTAAAATGATTTGAATACATTAGAATTTTTTTGAACAACTGATTTCTTCCTTGGTTGCCTGCTTATTTGTTTCTCCTAATTCTGTAATTGGCATGCTTATTTTAATACAGTTGTATGGATGATAAATTACACACTGATATGGGATTTCTCCAACTGACAGGTAAGCATAAAATTCACTTAGGGAATCAATCAGTCAAGAAGTCCTTTCCCAGAGCACTGTGCGCATGCGGACCTACTATCCTTCACAGTGGAGAGTCATTAGCCCAAAGAACAGAGGCAGTGGCCGGTGCGAGTCAGGAGGGCGTCATCGCACTGGCATCCTGCTTGCTCTATGCCTGTGTCTGCTTGCAAAATATTTTGAACATCAACTTTGGATTCTGATCAAAGATAATTTGTGATTGTGATTATCATGAAAAGACATTAGATAATAATAATAATCTAAGAATAAAAGGCAATAGAGAGTATATGAAAAACAGGATAGTTTAATACAACATCTACAAGGAGTTCACAAAAAAATAACCATGGTAAGAGGCAAAGTTCAGCAAGCAGTGCCATGGAATTTTCATTTGGAGCACTGGGCTTCACATCCCATGGTGATGTTTGGACTATGCTGTCCATGTGTATTGGGGACTGATGGTTACCAGTTGTCATTGCCTTTTATAATTCCATAGGCTTTGCTCACCAAAGCCACCTCACTGTCTCCCAGTGCCTGTCAGGGTAGGTTGTATGTGGTGGTTGCTTCTTCAAAGGCCACAGCCAGGTCACCCACTATTTAAAGCGCGACTTTATTTAAGACAACTTTCAGGCGTTTCTTCTCCCTTTGCTATCTATGATTGCCCCGTTTCAGTTTGCCATACAACAGCTGTTTCGATATCCAGCATTTATCCGTTCTCCACATGCATCCAGCCCAGAGGGATTGTTAAGCAGATCATTGTTTTAATTCTGGCTACATTCCAGGTCCCCATTATTAGTGATCCTGTCTTAACATTTACTGTTCAGTTTGGCTCACAGGTGATGTTGATTAAATTGGATGTGCCATCTGGGGTGGGTTTTCGTCTGGTAGGCACATTCAAGGCAGAGTACACCTACTGTTTCATTTGGTCTGAAGCTTCATGCCGCATTTGATGGCATTCTGGACAAGGTTTTGTGCAACCCGGGCTTGACTCCTGGCTTATTCAGTGAGTAGTTTTGCAAAAATGGGCAGCCCACCGTACTCTCCGGGGCTTTGGTTTTCTCATGAACAAAACAAAGAGAATAATCATTAATTCATTCCTTTATTTGGTTCCTTGTTCATTTGTAACCATTTATTAGGCATGGTACTATGCTAGATGTGAAGAAATCAGAGCTAAACAAGGAATCAAAGCAGAGGTGAGAAGACACAAAAATCAAACGGTTGCAATGTTATGTATAATGTTCACAAAACATCTATTTATGCTAATAGATATGATGGCCAAAGGACTATGGAGGCTGGAGAACAGAGCAAAAAAAAATCTGCCCCCAGGAATCACAGGATTTCTCAGAAAGGACATGATCATTGAGCTGCATCCTGAAGATCAAGAGCTCTAAACATTGCTTTTGTGCATCTTATCAATCAAAATATCCATGTTAGGGTAACACAATTTTATCCCTATCTATTGTGGGGGGGAAAATCAATCATGTACAAATTTCTTGTCTTCTATTTAATTAGTTAATTTGAATAAGCAAAGCAGACTTGAATACATGTGATTGTTTTGAGACTCGAGTGGCATGATGTGTGAAAGCACACCTTTCAAAATGCTGGAGGAAGCTCTTCGAGCATGTGGGTGATGTGGCCGGCCCTGCCTATCCCAAGAGACTGTCACAAGACTAAGTGAAAAACGGAAATACAAAAGCACAGTTAGTAATAAGGGCAGTAATAGTTCACATTATTTTAGGTCATACAATGTACTACGCAGTGTGATAAATGTTTAACCTGTATTATACGGAGGGTCCTACAGATAAGTCATATGAAAGAGCCAATACTGGATGATTTTTGACCTACAAAAATGACAATTTTATATAGTTCAACCTATTATTACTTCACTATTTTACAGAAGAAGAAATGAGGTGCAAATAGGTTAATGTACCCAAGATCACAGAATTAGCAAAATATTAATTTTCTTATTTTTTCTGGCCATTCTAAATCTGTTAGGATTCTGGGGTTACAAGACTAAAAATCCAAAATGTCTAGCTTTAGAGAGAAAAATAATTTATTGGAAGGAAATGGAGTCACTCATAGGGTCAGGAAAACCTGATCCAACAGACTGTTCCCAGAATTCCAGTTTCTCATTACCTCAGGGTATCACCCTCTACCAATCCACCACCATCCCTCACCTGGATGAATGCAGGAGCCTCCTAAGTGGTCCCCAGGCTTCTGCCCTTGCCCTTCCTCAAGCGACTTTCAATCTAGTGGAGAGATGGGTCATGTTTAAATGTAGGTCAAGCAATGTCACTTGTCTACTTAAACCTTTCAATGGCTCCTGTTACACTCTGACCAAGGAGGTCCTACTTGATCTGTCCTTGGCCCCCAGACAACTTGGACCTCACCTCCTGCCACCCTTTCCCTCCTTCTCTCTCTGCTCCAGTCACAAATTCCTTGAAGACGCAGGGCACAATCCTACCTCAGACCTGTCCATCTCCAGATCTTTTTCCAGATCACCATCTGGCTCATTCCCACCCTTCCTTCTGTTATTTTTTTCTTACACCTCACTTTCTCAATGAGATCTCCCTTGACCTCCTATTTAAAATTTCAATGCCATCCCAACAGAAATTTTATATCTGTGACACTTATCACTGACTCACACACTTCATGTTTGCGGATTTGTATTTATTATTGATCTTATGTAGAATATTAGAGCGGAGATAAGTTGCTATTTTGCACAGTAATTGGCACCTAAATATTCATTGAGTAAATGAATCACTAGGCATTGGGAAAGTAAAACAAAAAACAGAAGAAATAAAACAAAACAAAAGTAGAGTCTTGGGGATCCAGGAAGTCTCAACTATTTCCTGGGAAATTGTGTTCAAAAGGACAATTCTTAGAAGAAAGGCTGGTGAGAAGCATAGCTCAGGTCCTATGCCCACCCACTGGCCAGGATAGGAAAGAACACATGGGGTTCCTAAAAAATGGCAGGTGCCCCGGTTTGGCTCAGTGGCTAGAGCATTGGCCTGCGGACTGAAGGGTCCTGGGTTCGATTCCAGTCAAGGGCATGTACCTTGGTTGCAGGCACATCCCCAGTAGGAGGTGTGCAGGAGGCGGCTGATCGATGTTTCTTTCCCATCGATGTTTCTAACTCTGTATGCCTCTCCCTCTCTGTAAAAAAATCAATAAAATGTATGTTTTTAAAAATGGCAGATAACTATCATTATACTTCTACTAGAGGTCCAGTGCATGAAATTCCTACATGGGAGAAGGGGGTGGTCCCTCAGCCCAGCCTGCACCCTCTCACAATCTGGGACCTTTTGGAGGATGTCCAACTGCCAGTTTAAGCCTGATCTTACAGGGATCCCTGCAGATCAGGGCTAAACTGGCAGTCGGACATCCCTCTCATAATCCTGGACCGCTAGCTACTAACTGCTCGCTTGCCTGCCTGATCACCCCTAACTGCCTCTGCCTGCCTGCCTGATCACACCCAACTGCCTCTGCCTGCCTGCCTCATCATCCCTAACCACTCATCTGCCTGCCTGATTGCCCCTAACCACTCTGCCTTCCTGATTACTCCTAACCACTCATCTGCCTGTCTCATTGCCCCTAACCACTCGCCTGCCTTATGATCACCGCTAACTGCCTCTGCCTGCCTGTGTGATTGCCTCTATCCACTCCCTGGGGGGCAGGGTCAGCCAGGGCAAAGGGCCCTGGTCATTCTGCTCTCTGGTCATTCTGTTCATTCCACCATTTCAGTCACTGGGCTTTTATTATATAGTATTGTCACAAAAAGGATAGTGGATCTAGGCAAATAAAAACCAATCACTACACATGCTGGCCCACTGGATTGAATTCTCTACTTTTTGGTGTATTTTCTAGGCATTTAATATATCATCTAATACTCTCCAAAAACAGTAGACTTCTATAAAATTTCATATTTAATATCATACTTCTCAATGCAGACCATTATGGTTTCCATTTTCTTTAAATTGATTATCTTTCTGTAGTTTTGGGTAAACTTTAAAATATGTAATATGTATATTAGAACACCTATTTATATTTTAGAAGAAGTTTTGAATTCTTGTATTTAGGATTTTTATTTTATCTTGAAGAAAACACAGGAATTATCAGCTTCTAATTCTGCTCAAAATAAAATAATTATATTGCTTTTGTTGATAAAAAGGTAATATGTGCTAATTGTAAAAAATTGAAAAATACAGAAGTATAAAATGTGGAGCTACCTTGATCTTGCCTTTTCTCTTGCTTCCATCCTATCCCACAGATGTACCCTCTCTTATTATGTGAAATATGTACTTTCAGATCATTTTTATTTTTACTTTATAGATTTTTTAATTGATGTCAGAGAGGGAGTGAGGAAGAGAGAAAGAAAGGAACATCTATCTGAGAGCAAAACTTCCATTGCCTGCCTCCTGCATGCCCTCTACTGGGGATTGAACCTGCAACCAGGGCATTTGTCCTGACCGAGGATTGAACCAGCAACCATTCTGTGCATGGGATGATGTCCAACCATCTGGACCACACCAGCTAGGGCTCAGTTTATTTTTATATCATAGAAGCCTTTTGTAAAAGCACTAGATAGAATAATATTATATGCACTGCGATATAAGCTGCATGTTTGATAAATTAATATTATATATAGTGTTCTCCGCCTGCATTCTTCACTGTATGCTCTATCATATGGCTTTTCATGCCGCATTGATTTACTTTATCTTATTCAAAGGCTATATACTGTTCCATTATACAGATACATCATAACATATTTAACCAATCCTTTATTTATTTTTTAATATATTTTATTGATTTTTTACAGAGAGGAAAGGAGAGGGATAGAGAGTTAGAAACATCGATGAGAGAGAAATATCGATCAGCTGCCTCCTGCACACTTCCTACTGGGGACGTGCCCGCAACCAAGGTACATGCCCTTGACCAGAATCGAACCTGGGACCTTTCAGTCCGCAGGCCGACGCTCTATCCAAACCGGTTACGGGCCCAATCCTTTAATGATGGACATTACTATTAAAAACAAGTCTACAGCCCTAACTGGTTTGGCTCAGTGGATAGAGCGTCGGTCTGCGGACTGGAAAGTTCCCGGTTCGATTCCGGTGAAGGGCATGTACCTTGGTTGCAAGCACATCCCCAGAAGGGGGTGTGCAGGAGACAGCTGATCGATGTTTCTCTCTCATCGATGTTTCTAACTCTATCCTTCTCCCTTCCTCTCTGTAAAAAATCAATAAAAAAAAATAAAATAATATTGAATGTCAATTGTAATTGAAAAATTTAAAAAATAAAGTGCTATACCAATACTACAAAAAAAAAAGGCTAATATTGAATCATTGAATATAATGTCCATTTGTTTTTTAGGATAAAGTCCAAAAAGTACAATTACTGAGTCAAAGTATAGATATATTTTACATTTCTATACATATTACTAAATTGTACTACAGAAAATTTATCACAATGTACACTCCCATCAAGAATGTATAATAATGCTCACTTCCTCACATCATCATCTAATAGAAGGCAGAGAATCTATTAGGATGTCTGTGAACTCCACATCCTAGATACCAGATCTTATACAGTGCCATCTTCACTGGTAATTGGAGATGAGTCAGACAAATTAGAGTAAGTCAGACAAGTCTGACCTAAATTAACACAGCTCTAAAAATGGCAACCCACACTGTTGCATGATTGAACAGTAGTTACTGGAATAAGTGTATGGCCTTAGATGGGGGTTTTAACATTTTCAACAAGACAGGACCCTATCTGAAGTAGACAGATAGACAGAGAGATGTAATATTTAGAAACACAGCATAAGCCAGCGATAACAAGTCTAGGACGTGCACCACCATGCCACCCTCCCTGGCCCTTAGCAGACAAAGGTAATTCCAATGATCTCTGGCTCCACCTCTGATTCCTTCACAGCACTGTCTCTGGCAGCAACTACAAACTCATTAGAGCAAACACATTAGGTACAACCTATTTGTCATCCCTAAGCTTACACAGTGGTTTGCCAAACAAATGGACCAGAAGATACAGAATTCTCACCAGGATGTATTTTAGGGAGGAAGGAGAAATTGCAGGTGGCATCTGATCAAGACCTTTAAATCTGTTTTTGAAAAGTGCTTCCCAGTGTTCAGTAGTATTAATGATGGGAACAGGTTGAAGCCTAAAACCTTATTGTGATTTTTTGTGTGCACCTAGCGCAGTGATGGCGAACCCTTTGAGCTCGGCGTGTCAGCATTTTGAAAAACCCTAACTTAACTCTGGTGCCGTGTCACATAGAGAAATTTTTTGATATTTGCAACCATAGTAAAACAAAGACTTATATTTTTGATATTTACTTTATATATTTAAATGCCATTTAACAAAGAAAAATCAACCAAAAAAATGAGTTCATGTGTCACCTCTGACATGCGTGTCATAGGTTCGCCATCACTGACCTAGTGGAACATAATAATTCATATTTGATTCAGAAATACTCCGGTCAGAATCTTGCTGGTGATGAAGACAAAAGATGCCAAGATAGCAACTATATTTATTTGATGCCTTGAAACAATTAGAAGTTTTGTATTTTTGTCTGGCTTTCTTCAAGGACATATATATTTCAATAAATAAAATTTAGTGTGCTATCCCAAATTTTCAAAAACTGTCCTTGATATTATATTAATAAAAATAACTAATGCTGCTAGCTGCTTTAAAAAAAACCCTAAATCTCAGTGGATTAACACAACGAAACCTGTTCCTTGTCAGATTTTCTGGATACCTCTATTAAGTGGTGGCTATGGGACGCAGGCTCTTTGTATATCTGATCTCGTACATGGCCTCCATTGGTACTTGTAAAGGAGAAATCATGAAGGCTCACACAGATGGTTTTCTGGCCAGTCCTGGAAGTGGCATACATCACTTTCAATTGGCTGGACCTAATCACACTAGGGGCCCGGTGCACAAAATTCATGCCCGGGGGAGGGGGGGGGATGTCCCTCAGCCCAGCCTGCCCCCGCTCACATACTGGGAGCCCTAAGGGGATGTCCTACTGATGGTTTACGCCCGCTCTCTGCTCCCCTTGGGGAGCGGGCCTAAGCAGCAGTCTGGTCTCCCTTTGTGGAAGGCGACCGGGCTGACCAGGGGAAGGCACCAGCCCCATCACACCACTATTGCAGCCACTGCCAGTCACCGCATGCTCTTGCAGAATTGAACCCAGACCCTGTGGTGGGCAGGCCAAGGTATTATCCACTGAGCCAAAGCAGCTAGGGCAGGATATGATATTGCTTAGCCCCTCCAGCAGCGGGCCTTCGTTTTTTTCTCCAGGAGTGAGGTGGAAAAACCCTACATCACCTTCTTGGATTCTTATTACCCAGCGGCCTACAGGGAGCTTAGCCAACGAGTGGTCAGAAAACGTGTTTCCTCTGTAGTTCACACCGATCCCCGGCTCGGCCCCTGCCCAGGCCTAAGGCCTCTGGCTGGAGCGTTAGGCCTGGGTAGGGGACCCCCAGCCCGCTCTGATCGCAGGCTCTGCCACTGCCCAGGTCTCAGGCCTCTGGCCAGGGCATTAGGCCTGGGCAGGGGACCCCAAACCCCATGCGATTGCCAGCTCCACCCCTTCCCAGGCCTCAGGCCAGAAGAACCCACTGAATATAGCAAAAGTGGTCTTCCCTCCAAATTTTTAAAAAAGTGACTATTGCTCTATATTTACAAAGAATAAAATTCCCAGGCCTGGTTGTATGACTTGCATTCACAGGTCTGAAAACAGGGAGTGATCTCAAGAGACTCCTTAGATGAAGTCACCTCTTCAGGCAGGTCATGCTCTCTCCAGTGACTCTTAATCTTTTTTCACCATTAAGAATCCTTTTCATTATTTTTCTCCAAAGCCCTTATGTTTAGAAATAATTTGTCTATTGAACCTCATTTATGGAGCATCAGCATTTATTTATCCCATGTGTTACTAATCAAAAACATATAAAACTGCAAATCAGAAGTTGTGCACAGAATATGGGGCCTAGTCTTACACTGAGTTGGTGTAAAGCCAGCCAGTGCAAAGACACTGGAGTTCCAGCGAGCTTGTGTGTTCTCCTGGTGCTATGGACGGAAATGTGTGCCCCTCCACCTCACCAATTGGCCTTGAAGGAGGTAATTAAGGTTAAATGAGGTACTCAGGGTGGGGCCCTCATCCAGTAGGACTAGTATCCTTGTAAGAAGAGGGGGAGATGCCAGAGATTCTCTTTCATGCACAGAAGAAAGTCCATGTGATGACACAACAAGCAAGGTGCTATCTGTGAGCCAGGAAGGAAGGTCTCACCAGAAACCAACCCTGCCGAGACCTTGATCTTGACCTTCCAGCCTCCAGAACTGTGAGAAAATCAATTTCTGTTGTTTAGGCCACCCAGCCTGTGGTATTTTGTTATGGTAGCCAGAGGTGACGAATACATTCAGTTAAAGGTAAAAGGTTTTTTCTGCATCTTTAAAATATGAAAAAGACCTCAAATGTCCCCTCTGTCATAGTCAATTGTGATAAGAATGAACTGTATTATTTTCCTTTTTTAAAGAGTTTCATTAAATGAAGGATGATATCATCTCAAATCTCATTTCTACTAGGTGTCACTGTCAAGCACCATGTGTCAGAAAGCCGAGACTGGAAGAAGAATTAGCTCCGTAAACATGTGTTTATGTAAGATTTGATGTTTGTTTGTTCTTTAATAGAATGACCCATCTATTGGAAGTTTAAGTTCTATCTTTAATTTTCTCTTAGGCAATCTTTGCAGATCATCATACATGTACATGAAAAAGGATGTTGAAACTGTCAAACCAAGTTATTATTTTTTATTAGAGCAGAGGATGGTATAAAGAAATCATGACAAGTAAATAAAACAATTTGATCTGCCACCAACACATCATTTTCCCATCTCTCTTCAAGGCAACAATCAGTACATATCACCGCAGGAAAAGTTACTGAGGCAAAATGCCAGGGTCATTTTTTTTTAAAAAAAAAAGCTTAAAACCACATTTTGCAAAGAGGTGCAACCTCTCTCAGTGTCTGACTTTCACCCTTGTATCTCCTGAGCCTACATCTCTGTGACCAGCACAGGCCTGCAGAATGCGAGCACTGTTAGAAAGCAGGGTTTCACATCCCTATTTTAACAATAAATACAAACACACTTACCCAGTGCGTTTTACGCCTGCCTGCAACAAAAACAGCCGAACAGATTGTGATGGAATTCAGGGACTGACAGTCTGACAAAAATCCCTTTTTGTCTAAAATCTGGCTTCCATAGGTTTTTACAAATCCAAATATTTGATTTTGCACTGGAAAAGGAGCCAGTCTTATGTACAATTTATAAAATAAATGTGTAGATACATGCTTTAAAATCTCCACATTTTGTCAACACATACTGTCCAACTTTAAAGACTCGCCCCCACCCCCACTTTTTCCCTGTGACTTGGGTGTGTTTTCCTCCTGCCTTCTAAAGCTTTATATTTATCTAATAAGAACTCTTTTGCAAGCCGGTGTTTCAGTAGTGATTTAACAGTAGTTTCAGTGTCAAATTGGCCTTTCCCCAGCAGGGAGTTTTAAGCCTTGCTCTATTATACTTCCAAGACACTCAGGCGCTGGAGTTAGGAGATATAACATTTTATTTGAAGTTCGCCTTTCACTACACACTGGGATGCAAACAAGCTTCAGTTACTCAGCAGTCAAACAATTCCATCACACAGCGAACAGCGCTAAATATTGTACCGAATTTTCTAATTACGTCTTTGTGATATTTGCTACAGGAGGGTAGGTGAAAGCAGGCTAGAATCAATATAAAACTCCTTGTCTAAACAGGACATCTGGGCTTTGAGATAGTTTATTTATTGCTTCAAAATTCCCCTTTAGCAAGTCATAATTACAATAAATGTAACTTCCTTGAGGAAAAATGTAAAAGTATTTCTGATCAATGCACACAAATGTCAAAGTTACTTATTGTCCCAGAGATATATAAGACCAGTGAAGTTCAGTTTAAGCAGATACATTCTCTTCCCATGTATGTTATTGTCTTTTTGGTTATGTGCTGGTATCATAGCAATTCAGCTGCCTTGATGCTTGTTTCTCTAAGGCAGTGGTCGGCAAACTCATTAGTCAACAGAGCCAAATATCAATAGTACAACAATTGAAATTTCTTTTGAGAGCCAAATTTTTTTAACTTAAACTATATAGGTAGGTACATTGTTATTAACTTAATTAGGGTACTCCTAAGGCTTAGGAAGAGCCACACTCATGGGCCGAAAGAGCTGCATGTGGCTCGCAAGCCGCAGTTTGCCAACCACAGCTATAAGGGGTTTCTTAATCATTTTATATCCTGAAAGTTGGACCTTCTCCTTCTTTAAGACTTCTTAAGTTCATGTGTGATTCTTTTCTTAACAGTATTTCAGAAAAAGAACAAAGACAAACTGCCAGGGAGGCACCTCACCCATGACGGAGAAGCAAAGTATTGCTTCAATATGGAGCATTCAATGACCCAATAAAAGGCATCACGAACTGTTCCCCGCAGAAGCTGCAGGCAAATCGGAAGGGTGTGGGGCAAGCACACCTGCCCAAGCGTCCTGGACTTCTGAAGAGCTGAGGGGCTGAGGGCAATACTGTGTCATTGCATCAACAGAAACACTTCAATACTGTCCTCAATTTAAACAAGAATGTTTATGTACTTTAACAGTCATTAACTTGTAGAAGCATCCAAAAGCAACATCTGGAGTGATTTATATATTAGGAAAAGGAAGACTTCAGGACTTGAGGCTTCAGAAAGTTATCGGGGTCGTATGGATCATCAGTGGCACAGTAGGGAAGGGCACAGTAGGGAAGGGCGGCTTTTAGAGAAAAATAAGGAGATGCCACTGGCAGTGTTGCAGAAGACCAAAGAAAAACCAAGCAATGCTTTTAGAGAAAAGGAGTTACACTGTTTAATATGCCGGCAGACTCAGCGAAATAACTTCCCAAATCTGAGTAAAGTAACATGCAGGGGCTTCTCTTTTATATCTTTCTGGGGTCTTTGTCCCGCAAATATGGGTTATGCTTCCGGTCTTTTTCGAGGGCTTTGCAAGAAGACCCCCAGGTGTTGGCGGTCTCCACGCCATATCTGATGGTCTAGCCTGACGCCAGTGTTAATAGCCCTCCCTCTGGGGCAGTGCACTGTTCACAGTTTTATGACCTCTATAACAGGTTCTGCAAGACCAGTATCTGGGAAAGAGGTAGTGACATAATTATAGGTTATCAAGAGTGTGCACTGGGCTTGCTGGCATGGATTCAGATGGCA